>NC_090738.1:78773399-78780899 GCF_036898095.1 Palaemon carinicauda
TATATATATATATATATATATATATATATATATATACATATATATATATATATATATATATATATATATATATATATATATATATATATATATATATATATATATATATATATATATATATATATATATATATATATATATATATACATATATATATATATATATATATATATATATATATATATATATATATATATATATATATATATATATATATATATATATATATATATATATATATATATATATATATATATATATATATATATATATATATATATACAATTTCAAACATACTCTAATACATGCAGTAACGTGCAAAGAAACAAAATAGGCATTTAAACTTCCATATACTTCCATAACATATCCATATTTATGAAAGTTTATGTGATAGTTTTCGTAAAAAGCATGCACGCAAAAATTATACAAAAACTTCCCAGAGTATTAACAAGATTCGCTCTTCACATATCCCTTTAATGTAATCCGTACGTATATCGCGATTAGAAAAATGTTAATTCATTATCTCTTTGCCTTATTTTCAAGCATTCTATAAATTTCCTTCCGATACTCTAAAGTTCATTTCAGAACATAATAACAGTTAACAAATCTTTCCTCTATATCTAACCATTTTTTGGGTGCTCGAGCCATGTCGTCCTGATAGAAGTTCCCTTCGGCTGTTTCCTACTGTATAATATTTCTGCGAGTGATATTACAAGAGAATTACCGTTAGTTATCACGAGGTTCTAACCCCCGAAACGATTATCCGTAGATGTGTATAATCAGGGACATATCCTAAGGTAACCATAGATATCTCCCCCCCCCCCCCAATAGACTTTACCAAGTCTAATACACTAAGGGGAAGGATAAGGGAGGAGCCGTTACATATCCTCTCACCTTTCGGTGGCCCCATATGTCACTGGCACCTCATTCCTTTGTTTGCAGCTTCAAGCTACTGTTGTTCTGTTTTGTTGTGTGCTCTTTATCAGCTAATTTTGAAGTTTTTCTTTGTATGATATCTTCCTCTTCTTCGTCTAAGCTGAGTGCCAACCTTTCCTTGCAGTTTTGTTTAGCTGTAAATGTTTTGGATCCCTACGTGGAAAGTTATTTAGCTTTTACCTTGAGGGAGCAAGAGTCCTTCGAGTCCTGCTAGCTTGGACGTATTGTTTTGTACCTGATCGCCTTTATTTTCGTGTTCTCTTGTTTTATTGTGTAAGCTTCACGTTAGCTAGTAGTTTTTTAGCATTGCGATGCTTTGGGCTCTATTTCATGTTTGCATTTACATTGTATTTTATGTTTGTGTTGGTGCGCGTCAGTTTCAGTTAGCCTAGCCTAGAGATGGTAACTTTTCAGTTGAAGATGGACTCACCGATGTCGATTTGGTGTATTGTTCCGGACTCGTTGACGGTGGCTTTTCTCTTTGGGGATGTTTACCTCAGTTATACTAGTTTTCTGATTTATTTTGTCCACTTGTTGGTGATTTCTTCGTATTTTGACCGTTTAGGCTCTTGGCCATTGTGCTGCAATCAATTGAGATTTTCAGGACTAAGTATGGGTATTTTTTTTGAGCTCCTCTTTGGAAGGGTGAGCTCATTTATTTTATCATAAGTCGGTACGCTTACTTTATGTACTGCCATCCCTTTTAGCCTTTGGGATTTCTCTTTTGACTTGATGCATTCAGGCCTAGCCTATCACTCGACAGCGTATCAGTTGGTCCCCCATGCCACATTCGTTCGAGATTTCTCATGCTGAGTTCTTGCAGTTCTTTTCAGTTCTTCTTTACGAAGGGTGAGCTCAAAATGTCGGTGCGCTGACTCTAGTGTTCTGCTGTTTTCTAGCTTCTGGGATTTTTACATCGAAAAGCACTTTTACTTAGTTATTTATTTTAGTTTTTAGGCTTACTACCCCATGTCGTTACCTCTCCCTCTGGTTGGTCTTCCTGACACTGACATTGACCTCAGAATTTTTTATGATGCTGTGTTTTTGCAATTGTTTTTTTGCGAGGGCTAGTCCCCTCTGGGTTCTGGCCCTCCGGAGCCGTCAGCATACCTCTCTATACGGAGTGAGTTGTTGGACTGACGGTAGTGCCGGTACGTATGGCCTTGTCGTTTCCCATGGCATTCCTAGCTTTTATACATGTAATAGTGATGCATCGCTATTTACAGTTGTGTCGCCTTTAACGTCACTGCTTTCATATACGGCACTATGTTTCTACGGAAATTATTGGCGTTTGGCTATGCCGCCACACGTTACTGACATTATTGTTACTGGCGGTGGGTCTAGTCTCAGTATATGGGAATGTTTATTAAGCTTCTGCCTTAGGGCAAGTTTTAGGTTGATGATAATTCCGTTACAAGAGTGTGCCGTTACACCCGGCAACATTTGTACCTTTAAGACACATGTCCTATTTTCCTTTTTGAGACCACTTTTTATACTATAAAAGGGTTTTTTACTATCTGTCTATGAGTACAATTACAGATTATTATAAAGGCCTTATTTCTACTACTTTGGAGGCTTCATTATGTATGCCGGCCATGGAGGTCTCTTTTACGAAAGGTCTTCTGTGTCTCAGCTTAGAAGTAACCACTACATTTGGTTATGTGTTTCTATCAATTTATCCATTTGCCTTTTAGGGTTTAGATTGGATTTTTGATTGGTAACTTTACAGGTTAGATCCCTTGTTGGGTTCTTTCTTGAAAAAGTATCGATTAAAATTTTAGTCTTTTGTTGCTACGGACATTTGTCCAGTTATCCATGTGTCGATATTGTATCCTATTTGGATACCAGCTTTGTTGCCTTGTGATTAGCTTTTTTTTTGCGGAGATATAGGAGCTATGGTTCTTGTATTAGCATACCCCCCTTCACTCCAAACATAAAAAATTTAGATTACGTGTAGCAATTACTTTTTAAAGCTTATTTTTTCCAATCAAACGCCATTGATGGGGTTTTGGATATTTTGTTCTTTATCTCCTACTTTCTCACCAATTGCAATTACACACAATTTGGGGAATACTATTCCCTTAATTATCATCACAGAATGTTACTAATCCATTTTTTTCAGCCTTTGGTGACTGCTAGAGACACTTGTACTCATATCTCATCTTTTTCTCCTTACAGGCAGGGTCTTCGAAGGAGATGCAGTGCTGAGTGCAGATTTGTGCCAAGACCGTGAGGCATCCTTGCGGTCATGATACTTGCAGGACCCATACCAAGTGCCGGAGGATGAAGGGTCCAGTCTCTTACTGGGTCCCTCGAGATTGCAGTGTATGCAAGGATATGCATCACTCGGGGTGGATAACGAAAGATATTTCTGAATATGACCGGATGTTCTTCCAGAGATCCCTTCGTACCTGGGTTAGAGGATTCAAAATAAACGGCGATCCAAAGGCTCCTTACCTTCCATCTACAGAGTGGAAGGATATCCTCTACCCTAAGGCGACACCTGACTCTGTCTTTAGATATTTCCAGCCTAAGCCCATACCAACCATCCAGCTGCACGTGGATAAGGGTTTAGGTGTTTTGAGATTGAACCTTGAAAACATTTCCACGGCTTTCTCCGTATCTCCAGGTAGAGAATCGGCTCTACTGTCGACTGTAAAATCAGATGATAAACCTCTTCCTCTGGTGGATGATTTTTACCAGTCTGAGTTGGATGATGACAGTGTGGCGTCTGTTAGGGACTCTTCAACTACATTTCAACTACTACTACGACAGTGGCCTCCCTGTCTATGGCGACGACTACATCTTCAGTGTTGAGAGCGGTGCTTGCTATATTTCCTCCTCCGCCTACCGTGGAGCCTGTGGAATTAAAACCTCCTAAATTCCCAAGTACTTTGGAGGACTCGTCCCTCTTAGCTAACATGAAGGCTTTCATGGAAGGGACTCAAATATATCAACGGATGATGTTCAAAACCTTGCGTGAGGATATACAGGCTTTGAAGTCTCAGGAGGACCCGGGTAAGCTTAAAGTCTTGCTTTCTTAGCTAACTTTCTGTACACAACAGAATCCTTGGAGGTACGCCGGTCACGCGGTTCTTTCTGAGGGTATCCTCCACATTGCGGAAGGGTTAGGGTCTAGGCCGATAGCCGATCCTGAATCTTATCCAGATATTGAGGCCTTTCCCTTTTGTTATGTGAGGTTAGCTGAAGGTGTTCCATTAAGGGATGATCCTATCCCTAAAGAAATTATCCTTCTGGAACAAACAAGAACCCAGCATCTAGCTGTGAAGGAAATGAAGACAGCAGGGTGTATTAACACACAGTTAGGTGCTTTTAGTGAAAGTTTTGCCACCTTTGTAACTCCAGATACGATGGTCTTCCTTTTTGCTTCGAAGGGCTTCATAGCTGTGGAAAAGGCCATTTGGGGAGGTAAATATCTCCCGGCGTTGGAAGAGTGTAAACCTGTATCACTCGCTCTTCCACATGATGCTGACCATTGGATGGATGTCCGGTTTACTTTTTCAGACGGTAAACTGGATAAGATTGTAGCCATTCGTCAGTTCAATGAGAAATTGCCTAGGATACCCGAACACCTCCTTGAAGCTGAATTGGAGGCTAGGGAGAGACTATCAGCTTCGATGTCTCTTCAGTGCTTTATGGAAATGATGATTGAGAATTTTACTGATGCCCCAGTCTTTTCCCTGTTGATTAAAACTAATCTGGCTACATTTATGAAGGATCTCTATGCTTTCTTTCAGACGTATAGAGTCTATAAAGAACATGTTCTCGCTTCAGCTACTATACGTCATGAGCCGAAACATCTCATCGACTCTTGCATATGGGGTAAAGACCTGTTTCCCCAGAAGCTAATGTAGGAGGTTTTAGATAAAGCTGCAACAGAGAATGAGAGCCTGTTCCAGAAGTGGGGGATCTCTCTAAAGAAGAAATTCTCTCATGGTGTAGGACCTCAGCCTAAGAGGTCCTGCAAACCAACCTATCTCAGGAGGTCGTTTGCTCCTTCCATCTCTAATGTCCCTCAGAACGTTTTTGCTGTTCCTCATGCTATGACTTCACAGTCCCCAGCTTTCAATTCAGTGTATGAGCAGAGAAAAAGGCGGCAGAGGCCGCTCAGACAGAGGCGGCATATACAGAGGTCGTGGTCATCGAGGCGGCAGAGGAGGAAGGAGTGCACATCTTCAGCTCAAACAATGAGGATATTCTGGTAGGGGGATCGCTGAATATGTTCAAGACCCAGTGGGCATTCAGTCCTTGGGCACAAAGCGTCATTTCCAACGGTTTGGGTTGGAAGTGGAAGAAACAGCCTCCAATGCTCAGGATATTTTTCCAGAAGTCAACACTTCATCTGGAACAAGACCTTCTGAAGAAAAGAGTTATCCATTGCACGAGATCTATGAGATTTCAAGGTCGTCTATTTTGCGTGCCAAAGAAAGTGCGACAAGTTCCAGATGCTATTTTGTAGATAAGGACCTTACCACCCCGGGAGGCTTACACCGTCTCTTTAGATCTTACCGACACTTATTGGCATCTTTCGATAGGTAGACGCTTCTCCCCCTACCTTGGTTTCAGACTGAAGCGAAAGGCTTATGTATTTAGAGCTTTGCCATTCGGACTCAATATAGCTCCGAGAATTTTCCCGAAGGTTATCGATGCAGTCATTTAATAACTTTGGGAAAAATGCCTTCAAGTAGCGGTGTACCTGAACGACTGACTAGTGTGGGCTCCCTCAGCACTGGAGTGCTCGGAAGCAACCTCTCAAGTAAGTCTCTGCAGTCCCTAGGAATTCAGATCAACTTCAAGAAGTCGAGACTGGCCCAAGCACAGGTTTTCCAGTGGCTGGGGATTCACTGGAACCTAAAGTCTCTTTCCCTGTCTATACCTCCCTCCGAGAGGAAAGGAATAGCGAAGTCAGTCCGGTCTCTGATCAAGTCGGGAGCGACCACAAGGCGACGCCAGGAAAGGGTTCTAGGCTGTTTGCAATTTGCCTTAGTAGCGAACCCTGTCCTCAAAGTACAGCTCAAATAGGCAATCAGGTACTGGAAATGGAGAGCCTCCAAAGCTGTAAACGACCATCAGAAGAATACCCTGGTGTTACTCTGAAGACAACTTTGACCGTGGTCCACTGCCAAAGGTCTATCACAGACAATGCCGTTGCGCTTTCCTCCTCCGGTAGTCCTTCTTCATACGGACACCTCATTGCAAGGTTGGGGGGGGGGGGCATACCTTACTTAAGAAAGTGCAAGGTGGTTGGTCCTAGAAATTTGAACAATTCCACATAAATATTCTGGAGGCCATGGCAGTCTTCTTGTCCCTTAAAAAGTTACACTTGAAGAAGAACATTCACATTCGTTTAGTCCTCAACATCAAAGTAATAGTCCATTGCATCAACAGGTAAGGGTTGAGGTCTCCTCAAATAAATCATGTAATGTTAGCCATCTTTACGTAGGCTCAGAGGGAAGGGTGGCATCTGTCAGCATCCCACCTTCATGGGGTAAGGAATGTGAAGGCGGATTCCCTATCTCGGACACAGCCTCTAAAGACGGAATGGTCTCTAGAAGGAAGATCATTCTCTTTCGTGCAGGATCAAGTCCCTGGACTTCAAGCGGATTTGTTTGCGACGAGCCTCAACGACAAACCTCCTTGCTATGTAGCTCCAAACATGGATCTAGCAGCAGTGAGCATGGATGTGATGACCCTGGATTGGAATCAGTGGGAGAACATTTACCTGTTTCTACCCTTCAATCTTGTCATGAAGGTTCTGGAAAAGCTTCGATCGTTCAACCGGACAGCAGCCCTGGTTACAACTGGTTCCCCTTGATGACAGAAATGAACCCCAAGTTGCTGCCGTTGCCCAACCCGATTTTTACTCAGGAAGTCCAGAGGAAGATTGTCTACGCTTCATCATGGAAACCGAACAACCTTCATCTCATTATTTTCTCGCCTTAGCTCTGGAAAAGAGGTTTCAAATTTAACATGACAAGTTGGCGTTCGCAGAAAATTGTAAAACATCCACTACCTTGACCCAGTACGAGACGTCATGGAAGAAATGGGTCGAATACATTAAGGACAAGAATCCAAATTCAATTACCATAGATTTTTTTTCGGTTTTTTGATTGATTTCCTCCTTGATTTCCTCGTACAAGTCAGGCCTATACGCTTTTGATATCGATTTCAACTCGGAACTCGTCAATAAGAATCCGAAAGCTTGTGTAAGCTTAAGACCGTCGGCTCCGCCGAAACCTATCTCTTGGTCTTTGGACAAACTGTTACAATTTGCTTTGCCAATCGACAATCAAACTGCTTCTATTCATGATCTGACTTAAAAAGTTTTTTTTTCTAATTGCAATGGCTTCTGGTGCTCGTGTTAGTGAGATTGTTGCTCTCCAGAAACGAGGGTCCCCTTTAATTTTTGGATAATGGTGAAGTTAATTTATATCCCGATCTTACTTTTCTAGCTAAAAATGACCTTCCCTTTAAACGTTGGGGCCCGTGGAGAATAGTTCCCCTGGTAAGTGATCTTGCCCTATGTTCAGTGCAGTGTTTCAA
>NC_090738.1:78785899-78790899 GCF_036898095.1 Palaemon carinicauda
ACAGAAGGCTGCTTCCTGCTTTCCTCGGAAATGGGTAAAAAACGAGACTTGGTAAGAAATATCTTACCGTGTAATTTTCTACATTATTTTTTTTATATACATATTTTGCCTACTCATTACTGTTGTTTATGGGGTTTTAACACTTCTTTTTGAGAGAGAGAGAGAGAGAGAGAGAGAGAGAGAGAGAGAGAGAGAGAGAGAGGAGAGAGAGAGAGAGAGAGAGAGAGAGAGAGGATGTTTTTCAAGACCACTGTGAATCACCATAGGCTTATTAGATCCTTATATCTAAGCTTTACTTGAATTAATCATAGTAACTTTAATCGTTTATAGAAGTTTATAGATGAAATTACTTCCTATCTGCATTTCATAAGTACAAATAAAAGCAACGACTTTCTTGGTACTCTTTTTATTTTTCCTTTCAACTTTCAAATTTCATACTAGTTGTTTGATACCTGAAAAAATAGAAATTCTAAGTTAAATAAGCACTGCAAATGTCAACCTTTGGGTCGCTCAATAGAACATTTAGAGTCAGAATTTATACTTCATTTATTTTGAATTGTTTTATATACCAAGGAGATATACTTCGTGGAGAAAAAAAAAACGATGTAAAATAACAATGTTTTCCTCCAATCACTAATGTGGATTTTGTTAACCAATCTCGCTTCTGAATCTCAAGACAAAAGTTGGCTAAAGCGTTTTCCCAAAAGTCCTACAAAGATTAAAAAAAATGAAAAAAAAAAAATGAAAAGATCCAAAACAATCTTAACCATTTGGCCCTAATTGGTTACCTCTCTAATACTCCGGCTATTGACGAAACAATGCTCTCTTCTTCGGGAGAAAAACGGATATTGATCCGGATACGAAAAAAAGACTCGAGTCAAACCTTCATTGCGGAAAGCAGAGGTGATTTTCCGGGCCATCGACTTTCTGCTTCCCCTTCCAGTAGAACGCCCTGGAAATAAGTCCACGTTTTAGGAATAGGCCCAGCGTCTTTGTTTTTTCTTACTTCTTTTTCTTCTTCTTCTTCTTCTTCTTCTTCTTTTAAGTAGAGTAACAGTGTTCTCACTCTATATTTATACAGCTTGCTGCTAGAGGAATCAAGTAATTGGAGAATTACATAGAAAATTCTAAATTAAGCAGTTCTGGTAACAATATCAATTGCACCGTCATCAACATGGGTTATAGCAGGTATAAAATAAAGTTAATTCTTCCATATCCGGAAATGTACTAACTGAGGAAATGTTTAGAGTAAAAAGTGAGATGATTTCTAGGTCAGTTGATATTTAAGTAAGAAATATTTCACTCCATGATATAAATGAGGCAATTCTTTTAATAGTATTGATAAAGTATGGAGTAATATTTCTGGTAAGAAATAAAAAATATCAAGAAAAAAAGGATATAACTTATATATAGGAGATCAAATATTATACTTTCCCGTGTACAGCGAATTGACACTATCATATTAGTTGATTTACACTGCCTCAGTTATTGGTTCTTTGGTGTAATTACATCCTTGAGTATGTGATTAGAGAGTATTGCTCGGCTTCATGGTAGAATATAGGTGATTCAATATCCTTATTGGTTACCTGAACACCTTTTACGATTTCGGTATCTTAAATTGTCTTGATTTCTTACAGAGAAGAATAATGTTAAAATTTACTGTAAGCCATCGACTATTTTACTAAGGATACCCATGTTTTATATATATATATATATATATATATATATATATATATATATATATATATATATATATATATATATATATGTATATATATATATATATATATATATATATATATATATATATATATATATATATATATACAGTGTATATATGTATATATACACATTTATATAGAATCATATGTATATATATATATATATATATATATATATATATATATATATATATATATATATATATATATATATATATATATATATATATATATATATAGAATCATATATATATATATATATATATATATATATATATATATATATATATATATATATATATATATACAGAGAGAGAGAGAGAGAGAGAGAGAGACACAAACATCTCTCTCTCTCTCTCTCTCTCTCTCTCTCTCTCTCTCTCTCTCTCTCTCTCTCTCTATATATATATATATATATATATATATATATATATATATATATATATATATATATATATATATATATATATATATATATATATATATATATAGACAAGGGGGCTGGCAACCCCCTCTCCTGTATTATAATCCTCTGAGACATCAAAGAGGTGGAGCTGTGGGGAGAGTGACTGCTTCCTACACTCTAATTTTGGGGTGTTTTAATGTGTGTGGATATAGTGCGATAGAGAGTGAAGGATGTGAGATTGGAAGTATGATTAGGAATAGAAGGATGGATATATTGGCTTTGTGTGAGAAAAAAGATAAGAGGGAAAGGTGAAGTGATGTTTGGTGAAATGCAAGGTAGAGTGTCTGGGATTGAAAGGGGAAGAGCAAGAGTTGTGCCTTTATTGCAGAGTGAATGGATGACAGGTGAAGTAGTGGAATGGAAGGAGATATCAGGGTTAGGTTGGGTAGGGAATGTTGGGCTTTTGTCAGTGCGTATGGGCCAGATTGTGAGAAAAGTGAAAAAGAACGGAATGAGTTCTGGAATGAATTAACTAGGTGCGTAGAAGGACTGGGTAGAAGGAATTATGTAGTTGTCATGGGTGATTTAAAAGCTAGAGTGACTGCTGGAGAGGTAGAAGGTGTCATTGGGAAGTATGGTGTACCAGGTGAAAATGAGAGTGCTAAAAGGCTGGTATACATGTGTGTTGAGCAAGAGATGGTGATAAGTTCTAGCTTGTTCAAGAAGAAAGATAAAAATAAGTATACATGGGTAAGAGTGGAAAATGGAAGAGTGGTAGAAAGGTTGTTAATGGATTATGGTTTGATAACTAAAAGAACGTTTGGAAATTAATTGTACTAAAAGATTGAGGGAATAGAGTAGGTGGATGTAAAAGGGAGCTAGTGAGGGTTGAAGATCTAATAAAACCAGGGGTAAAAAGTAAATATCAAGAAAGGGTGAAAACGGCATATGACAAAGTGAAAGTAAGAGAAACTGGTAATTTAGAGGAGTGAAAGTCAGTAAAAGAAAATTTTGTTTGGATTACAAGTGATGTGTATGGCAAGAAGTTTGTTGGAGCCAGCATGAGGAAGGGCAGTGAATGGTGGAATGAAGGAGTGAAGATAAAAGTGGAAGAGAAAAAGAGGGCTTTTGAAGAATGGCTGCAGAGTAATAGTGTAGAGCAGTATGAAAGATATAGAGAGAAAAATGTTGAGGTAAAGCGCAAGTTAAATGAGGCAAAGAGGGCAGTGGACCTGAGGTGCGGTTAGGAATTGGGTCATTCACGTGAAGAGAATAAGAAGAAGTTTTGGAAAGAGGAGAAGAGAGTAAGGAAGGCAGGTTCAAGAATTGAAGAGACAGTGAAAGATGGAAATGGAATGTTATTAAAAGGAGAGGAGGCAAGGAAAAGGTGGGTGGAATATCTTGAAATTTTACTGAAAGTTGAGGATAATAAGGAGGCAGATATAATTGCTGTTGCAGGTGTTGAGGTGCTGGTGATGGGAGATGAGAATGAGAGAGGAGAGCAATAGATGGAACGAGAGTCGGAAAAAACATCTGGTATGGATGATGTAAAACCTGAGATGTTGAAGGAAGGGGATGTGACTGTACTTGAATAGTTGGTGAGACTGTTCAATATGTGTTTTGTGTTTTCAAAGGTACAAGTAGATTGGATTTGAGCGTGTATCGTACCACTGCATAAGGGTAAGGAAGCTGTGCACGAGTGTTGTAATTCAAGGGGTATTAGTTTGTTGAGTGTAGTTTGAAGAGCGTATGGTAGAGTACTGATTAATAGGATTAAGGATAAAACAGAGAATGCAATCTTAGAAGTACAGGGTGGTTTTAGAAGAGGTAGGGTTGTTTGAATCAGATTTTTACAGTTAGGCAGATATGCGAGAACTATTTGGCATAAGGTAAGGAGGTGTATGTTGCGTTTTTGAATCTGGAGAAAGTGCATGATAGGGCTGATAGGGAAGCAATGTGGAATATGATGAGGCTATATGGAGTTAGTGGAAGGTTGTTGTAAGAAGTGAAGAGTTTCTACAAAGATAGTAAAGCATGTGATAGGATATGAAATGAAGTGAATTATTAGTTTCACTGAGAGTGGGGGTGAGACAGATATGTATGCTGTCGCCATTGTTGTTTAACTTGTATGTTGCTGGAGTGCTGATAGAGATGAATACTCGAATCCTTGGATGAGGTTTGAAGCTGGTAGACGAGAATGACCATGAATGTAGGTAAATTAGTTGTTGTTTGCGGATAATACTGCACTGGTTGCAAACGAGGAAGATAAGCATGGCCGATTAGTAACAGAATTTGGAAGGGTGTTGTGAGAGAAGGAAGTTGAGAGTTGATGTGGGTAAGTAGTAAGGTTATGAGATGTACGGGAAGGGAAGATGGTGTGAGGTTGAATGTCATGTTGAATGGAGAGTTACCTGAGGAGGTGGATCAGTTAAGTACTTGGGGACCGTTGTTGCAGCAAATGGTGGAGTGGAAGCAGATGTACGTCAGAGAGTGAATGAAGCGTGGAAAAGTGTTGGGGGCAGTTAAGGGAGTAGTAAAAAATAGAGGGTTGGGCATGAATGTGAAGAGAGTTATGTATGAGAAAGTGATTGTACCAAAATGCTATGCATGGATGGGTGTTGTGGGGAATAAAAGTGACAAAGACACAGAAATTGAATGTGTTTGAGATGAAGTGTTTAAGGATCCTGGCTGGTGTAACTCGAGAAGATAGAATTTGGAACGAGGTAGTGAGGGTGAGCACGGGTGTAAGAAATGAGTTTGCAGCTAGAGTGGGTATGGATGGTGTGAGATGGTTTGCCCATGTTGAGTGAATGGAAAATGGGTGTCTGCCAAAGAAGGTGAAAAATGCAAGAGTTGATGGGGGAAGTAAAAGA
>NC_090738.1:78798399-78800899 GCF_036898095.1 Palaemon carinicauda
TAATATATTAATGCTTTTGAAAGCATTGCCCCATTTACTTCTCGTAACAAGATTTTTCTTACTTAAATAATTAAATTTCAATTGATCTCGAAATCATTTCACGTTTTGCGCTATACATTTCGTCAATAAAAAAAAGAAACAGAATATAGAGGATTTAGCTTTATTTTCCTCTTGCTATAACTCCTGTTGATATCGATGCAACTGATATTGGAATACAAATGAAAATCCTATATAGTTTAAAATTTGAGATTTCTTGATTCCTCTAACAGGTAGCTGCATATTGATATAGTGGGAGTACTATTACTATACTTTTGATACAGTGCGAGCGCTGTTACTCTACTTTTTATAGAGTGAGAAAATTGTTACTCTACTTTTGTTAGAGTGAAAATAGTGTTACTCTCCTTTTGATAGAGTGATAGCACTTTTACTCTGCTTGTGATAGAGTGAGAATACTATTACCCTAATTTTGAGAAAGTGAGAGCACTATAACTCTGCTTTTGATAGAGTGGGAGGCCTTCTACTCTACTTTTGCTAGAGTGAGAGCTCTGTTACCCAAAATTTGATAGATGGAGAGCACTATTACTCTGCTTTTGATAGAGTGAGGGCACTGTTACTCCACTTCTGATAGAGTGAGAGCACTTTTACTCTACTTTTGATAGAATGATAGCACTGTTACTCTCCTATTGATAGAGTGAGAGCACTTTTACTCTACTTTTGATAGAATGATAGCACTTTTACTCTACTTTTGCTAGAAAGAGGGAACTGTTACCCTACTTTTGATAGAGGGAGAGCACTGTTAATCTCCTTTTGATAGACTAAGAGCACTGTTACTCTGCCTTTGATAGAGTGCGGGCACTGTTACTCTACTTCTGATAGGGTGAGAGCACTTTTACTCTACTTTTGATAGAGTGATAGCACTATTACTCTACTTTTGATAGAGTGAGAGCACTTTCACTCTACTTTTGATAGAGTGAGAGCACTGTTACTCTCCTTTTGATGGAGTGGGAGCACTGGAACTCTATTTTCAGTAGAGTGAGATGTTATGCATTTTTTTTTACTGTAATACTATATGCTCTACGAGTATTAAGAGTAATGTTTCACAGTATTGTCTTAATAGAACATGTTTCAACATAAATTATTTTATAAGTGTAGTAGCGTATGTTATGAAGGATTAAATCACTGATTAGTTGTCCTGAAGTTAGGATGTGATTCTTCTTACTTATGTATGAGAATAGGATTCAATCTTTTATAGAGTGATGCTAATTTGTTATTTTTGTAGTGTCGTGTACGAGTTTTGTTTACATATCTCACTCAAGAGTCAGAAATTGTTACTCTAGAGCAGAGATGTAGACCTGAGTAAGATTAAACGTATTTTAAAAAGAAGTCTCTGATTATATCTTATCCAGTTTAAAAGACAAGTCTGCAAAGATGCTGGGATAGGGACATTCTCTACAATTAACTAATATTATTCCAGGTATATTGAGGGCAGTATCTAACTTTCATAACCCACTTCATATCCAATAGAGAGCACTGTTACTGTGCTTTTGATAGAGTGTGAGAGTATTGTTACTCTACTTTCGATAGAGTGAGAGCACTGTTACTCTGCTTTTGATAGAGTGTGAGAGTATTGTTACTCTACCTTTGATAGAGTGAGAGCACTGTTGCATAATTTACATAGAGCGAGAACACTGTAAATCGACTTTGGAAAAGAAGAAGAAGAAGAAGAAGAACAACAACAACAACAACAACAACAAAAAGAAGAAGAAGAAGAAGAAGAAGAAGAAAGACGATGGGCCTAATCCTGAGACGTGGAAATATTTCAAGGGCGTTCTACTGAAAGTGGAAGCAGAAAGTCAATGGCCCGCAAAATCACCTCCGCTTTCCTTAATGAAGGTTTGACTCGAGTCTACTTTTCGTATACGGATTAATATCTGTTTTTCTTCCGAAAAAGAAAGCATTGTCCCGTAAAACAACCGTAGGTTTAGAGAGATCACCAATTAGGTTCACATGATTGAGATTCGTGTGGATATTTTCGTTTGTTATTACTTTTTTCTTTATACGACTTAGGGAATAAGGTTGTAGCCAACTTATATCTTGAGAATCTGAAGAGAGCTTAGTTACCAGAATCTACATTAGCAAATGGAGGAAATGCTTGTTATTTTTGTCTTCTCTTTTTCACTTCCAAGGAAAATATCTCCGTCGTATTTAAATCAATGAAAAATCAATAACGTAAGAATTCTGACTATAAATGTTCTATACACTGATCGCTGAGGTTGATATTTGCAATGCTTATTTAGCTTAGATTTTCATATTTTTATGTATCAAACCACTTGTATAATATTAGAGTTTTAAAGGGGAGATATAAAAGATTAACAAGAATGTTGTTGATTTCATTTATTGTTATAAAATGAGGATATGTTATGATTTCTTCAGTACACATCACTAAACGATTAATGTTAAATGGACTGATTTAAGCAAAGCCTAGATAAAATGAACTAAT
>NC_090738.1:78826137-78828637 GCF_036898095.1 Palaemon carinicauda
AAGCTTTATAAAGATAGAGGGAGAACACGGTTTCTCTGCTTTGAAGAAGAAGAAGAAGAAGAAGAAGAAGAAGAAGAAGAAGAAGAAGTAGAAAAAGGAGAAGAAGAAGAAGAGCAAGAAGAAGAAGAAGAAGTACTAAGAAGAAAAAATACACTGGGCCTAATCTGAAACGTGGGCTTATTTCCAGGGCGTTCTACTGGAAGGGGAAGGAGGAAGTCGATGGCCCGCAAAATCGCCACCGCTTTCCACAATTGAAGGTTTGACTCGAGTTTTCTTTTCGTATCCGGATCAATATCCGTTTTTTCTCTAGAAGAAAAGAGTATTGTTTCGTCCAACAGCCGGACTATTAGAGAGGTAACCAATTAGGGTTAAATGGTTAAGATTGTTTGGATCTCATTTTTTTTTTCTTTATAAGGACTTTGGGGAAAATGCTTTTGCCAACTTTTGGCTCGAGATTCTAAAGCGGATTGGTTAACAAAATCCACATTAGCAATTGGAGGAAAAAATTGTTACTTTACCTCGTTTTTTTTTTTTACTTCCAAGAAGTATATTTCCGGGGTATATAAAACAATTCAAAACCAATGAAGTATAAATTCTGACTCTAAATGCTCTATTTAGCAAGCCAAAGGTTAACATTTGCAATGCTTATTTAGCTTAGAATTTTTTCTCTTTTTAGGTATCAAAAAATTTGTAAGTTGATAGAATGTCGTTGCTTTCATTCGTAGATATGAAATGCAGATAGAATTTAATTTCGTCAATACACTTCTATAAACGAATAAAGTTAGAATGATTAATTCAAGTAAAGCTTAAATATAAGGATTTAATAAGCATATAGTGATTCATAGTGATCTTGAAAAAATCCCCCCCCCCCCTCTCTCTCTCTCTCTCTCCTCTCTTTCTCTCTCTCTCTCTCTCTCTCTCTCTCTCTCTCTCTCTCTCTCTCTCTCTCTCTCTCTCTCTCCTCTCTCTCTCTCTCTGAACGAGGTCTTAAAATCCCATAAACAACAGTAATGAGTATGCAAAATATAAACAAAAAATAAATAATGTAGGAAATTACACCGTAAGATATTTCTTACCAAGTCCCGTTATTTTACCCGTTTCCGAGGGAAGCAGGAAGCAGCCTCTGCTCAACTTTTCTTATAGGTTAAGATGAACGTGAAAGTCTTAGGGAATGTGCCAAAATCATTTCATACCTAGATTCTTGAGACAGGTCGAATAAGAAAATAAAAATGTTTGACTGGTGGATGGTGTACAGAATCTGATGATATTATCTGGTTATATTTACCATCTCGGAATATCACTACATCTATCAATATATCTGTTATAATGTAATCTAAATATTTATATCTTTGTTTAATTCTCGTGCATATCCATGAATTAGTAAACGTGGGTACACTTTGATGAATGGATTTGGTAATGAATTTATTTCACAAATAATATAACATTTAATTCTATATCTTTACTCATGAAGAATATCAATTATAACTTTAAAACTTGCGCGTAGGTATAGAAACTCTGATTGTGCTATACCAGATCACATAAAATTCTAAAATTCGAACCCAAAATAATAAAAAGGCTTATTCCATCCCGATGAGAATCCATTTTATAGATTTCCATTGTAAATATTATTACTTCAGGAGATATGAGTTTAGTAGGACGTAGAGAGAGAGAGAGAGAGAGAGAGAGAGAGAGAGAGGAGAGAGAGAGAGGAGAGAGAGAGAGAGAGAGAGGAAGGGTGTTTCTTAAAGGACGGGTTATGTGTATTGGGAAAGGTGCAGTTATCCATAAGAGTTTTCCAACTTTTTTTCTTTATTTTAGTGTCCATTGTCAGAGTTAAGTATCAATAATAGGAAAAATGTTAAACTATAATGAAGATTTTTTATGAAAAAAAAAAAAAAAAAAATAATGCTCAAAATGTTAACTGAAAAAGAAATATTCATTTATTATGGTTTTATGAAATATTATTAACACTAATCATGTAAATTTTTGGGAAATCAATATGTAAAAAGACAATGTTACCACGAGCAGTTATGAACAATATATTTCTTAATAATTTACCAGCTTTGAATACGATAAAAAAAGTGAAACAAGAGTGAACGCCAAAATTTCTACAAGAGGATACGGAGGATATTATGAAGGGACCTTTTGTCATGATGAAAAAAATTAACCTTTCGATCAATATTTTCATTCTTTCATTCATCAACATAGCTAAATAGTTATTTTCTAATTCATAAAAACTTTAAAATTTTCAAAGAATGATTGACTTGTCAAACAATCTTTACAAAAAATATCACAACTAAATTTCAGCATTACAATTCAGATTCTTAACTATGCTTTATAATTCATAAAATTCTCAGGTTCTTTAATCGTTGAATCTACTTATCCTTCATTTCTTTTGACAGGATTATAATCTACGTGGCATCCTCAAGATTAATGCCTACGAAGATAATTGAGTAGCAGTGTCTCAGTTTAACATCCTGTTAATTCCGAGACAAAATGC
>NC_090738.1:78838637-78843637 GCF_036898095.1 Palaemon carinicauda
TATTGACAGATAATAAACAGACAGGTTAACAACAAATATATATATTTATATAAAAGGGGGTAACCCACAACTTTAAGCATAAGTATGATAGTAAACAGAACTTGTTTATCTGAAAGAAAAACCATTAAACACCACTTTAATGAGATACCAAGGTATCAAGTCATAAAAAATCTGTATTACAAATCAATCACATTAGCGTTAGAAACGCTTAGCACACATGTCTGAACTTATGCAAGGTTCACCTTTGAAGGAAGGAACAGTCTATATGGGCACTTGGTGCCCTCATTTTAGTTTGTAGTACAGTATGTACCTACACACTCACCCTGGACTTAATCGTCCCAATTAAGACCACTGTTCCTCGCAGAGTTAAACAGTAGGGTTAACTACACGACCCACTGCTACCACAGATCTCTTAAGTTCCTCTACTTGCTTCGCATAGTGGCGAAAGAACACCCTGGAAGATTTCCAGCCCGTGTATGAACGGAGATGTTCAAAATCCATACAATTAAAGAAATTTAGGGATGAGGCAACTTTCCTCGGATCGTGACCTGCGGGTGTACTGTCAGGATCCGCTCTGCGAATAAAATATGTCATTTTCGCTCTGAGTTGATTCAGAGATAAATTTGAGCCTGATGTTTCTCCCCTGAATAGTTGACTACCCTTGAAGTCTGAAGTTCTACGAAGATAGACCTTTAGGCATTCTACTGGACATAGAGATGCATCTTCTTTCAGAGGGCAGATTCTCCAGGGACCCCACCTGTTGGTGGGTAACTCATTCTTGGCGAGAAACGTAGGATCCGGAAACAGGTTCAGCTCCCCCCCATCCAGGAACTGAACACGACCTGCCTCTCTCGAGAGGGCTACGATCTCACTAACCCTGGCCCCGGACGCGAGTGCAAATAGGAAAATAACTTTTTGCGTTAAATCCTTTAACGCACATTCTTCATTGCTCAACAGGGAGGCGAAATGAAGAACTTTGTCTAAAGACCATGAAATGGGCTTTGGAGGTGCTGAAGGTCTGAGCCTAGCGCAGGCTTTCGGAACTTTATTAAAGATCTCGTTACCAAGGTCGATCTGGAAGGCAAATAAAATGGGTCTCATCAAAGCCGATTTACATACTGAAATCGTGTTAGCTGCCAATCCTTGGCCATGGAGGTGGATGAAGAAAGATAAGCAGAAGTCTGTTGAGATCTCCTGCGGATTCTTTGCCTTTACAAAGGCCACCCACTTTCTCCAAGATGACTCATATTGCCTTCTAGTCGATTTGCACTTGTATTCCTCTAGGAAGTCTATGCTAGCTCTCGAAATCCCGAAACGCTTTCTCACCGCTAGGGCGAGAAAATCATGAGCTGCATGGTCTGGGTTTTCTGTAATGAAGCGCAGACAGTCGACTTCTGGACTCGCTGGGTCAGAACTGGATGTGGTAGCGGCACGAACTTCATCTGTAGTTCCAACGCCAAGGGGAACCACATACTGTTCGCCCACTTGTGGGCCACTATTGCCGCTACCCCCTTGAAGGATCTCAGTTTGTTGAGGACCCTCAACAGAAGGTTGTGAGGAGGGAACAGATAAATCCTGGACCACCTGTTCCAGTCGAGGGACATTGCGTCCACTGCTTCCGCTAAGGGGTCCTCGTACGGTGACACGTACAGGGGCAACTTCTTGTTGTCTTTCGTCGCAAAGAGGTCTATTTGCAGTTCTGGGACTTGATTCAGAATGAAGGAAAATGATCCTGCGTCTAAGGACCATTCCGACTCTATCGGTGTGAACCTGGATAGAGCGTCCGCTGTCACATTGCGGACTCCTTGAAGGTGAACTGCCGACAGGTACCACTTCTTCTTTTCTGCCAATCGGAAAATGGCTAACATCACTTGGTTGAGAGGTGGTGACCTCGACCCTTGTCGATTCAAGCATCTCACAACCACCTCGCTGTCTGTCACCAATCTTATGTGGATCGAGTGACGCGGGGAGACTTTCTTTAAGGTAAGGAGCACTGCCATAGCTTCTAGAAAGTTTATATGAAAGGTCCTGAATAGCTTGGACCAAGTCCCCTGGACTTTTTTCCGATGAGAGTGACCTCCCCATCCCTCCTTTGAGGCGTCTGAGTGAATCGTCATCGACGGGGGAGGTGGCTGAAGAAGAACCGACTTCTTTAGATGTCTGGCTTGGGACCAAGGTCTGAGAAGAGTACGTAGCCGAGGCGGCACTGGTCTTCTCAGGTCTCTTCGCGCGTTTGATGCATACCTTCTCCAAACTCCGGTTGCATCCTTTAGCTGTGCTCTTAGCACTGGGTCTGTCACTGAAGCAAACTGGAGAGAGCCTAGTACCCTCTCCTGTTCGCGTCTTGATATCCTTTTGGAATCTAGAAGTCTCTTGACAGAGCCCGCTATCTCCTTCCTTTTCTTCATTGGGATGGAGAAACTGTGTGACAAAAGGTCCCAGTGGATTCCCAGCCACTGGAACTTTTGGGATGGAGAAAGTCGAGACTTTTTCTTGTTGATCTTGAAGCCTAGGTACTCTAGGAACTGGATCACCTGACTGGAAGCTTGTAAGCATTCGGTCTCGGATGCTGCCCACACCAGCCAGTCGTCCAGGTAGGCTACTACCTGAATTCCCTTTAGGCGTAATTGTTTGAGAGCTGCGCTCGCAAGCTTCGTGAAAATCCTTGGGGCTATGTTTAGCCCGAATGGCATGGCTCTGAAGGCGTTCAGTTTCCGTTGTAGCCTGAACCCTAGGTAGGGGGAGAGTCGACGGCTGATTGGGATGTGCCAATAGGCGTCTGACAAGTCTATAGAGACTGAGTATGCCCTCTTGGGCAGTAAGGTCCTTATGTGTTGCAGTGTTAGCATCTTGAATTTGCAATTCACTATGAACTTGTTGAGTGGTGACAAGTCCAGAATGACTCTGAGCTTTTCCGAGTCTTTCTTGGGAACACAAAACAGCCTCCCTTGGAATTTGATGGACTTCACCTTTCGGATCACATTTTTCTCCAACAGTTCTTGAACGTACTCCTCCAAAATGGGGGTGGTGTGTTGGAAAAACCGAAGGCATGGGGGTGGAGTGCTGTACCAGCTCCAACCCAGTCCATTCTTGAGTAGGCTTTGGGCCCAGGGATCGAAGGTCCAGCGATCCCAAAATTTCATTAGTCTCCCTCCTACCGGTATCGTTTCACTTGGACTGCCGTCCTGAGGTCTTGCCTCCCTGACCACGACCACCTCTGAATCCCCTTCCCCTTGAGGGGCGCCTAGACGAGCCTCTGGCTGCTCCTCTAGGCTTTGCACGAAAGGAAGAAGACTGTCCTTCGAACGTTGGGGTGAATGTGGTTGACTGACCTGGCACAGCCTGGGGTACCCACTGAAAAGTAGTCGGGGTTTGTGCCACCATCTGGGGCACTGGAGGCAAAGGCAATTGCAGTTGCTGTTGCTGTCTATAAGGCTTGGCTGGCCGAGACGGTAGCCTAGTCCTCATATTCTTCCTCTTTGGTTGAGGACCCTCATCCGGGGAAGATTTTCTTTTGATAGCCAGGCCCCACTTCTGGAGAAGGTTTCTATTCTCCACGGCGGCCTTATCAACAACCTCTTTGACCACATCGGTAGGGAAAAGGTCTTTTCCTCAAATGTTGGAGGATATTAACTTCCTTGGCTCGTGTCTCACCGAAGCCCCGGTGAACACGAACTCCCTGCAAGCTCTCCTTGCCTTGACGAAGCCATAAAGGTCCTTCGTCACTGTGGCTAGGTGAGACTTAGCCACAACCATGAACATTTCATGGACCTTAGGGTCACTTGCCATCGTCTCAAGAGTAGTCTGATGAGACATTGAGGCAGCCAGTCTTTCTTTTGTCTCGAACTCTCTTCGTAAAAGAAATTCGGACAACTTGGGGAGGTCCTCGCCGAATTGCCGTCCGGCAATATCAGCCTCCAACTTTCCCACTGAGAATGTCAGATGGACATCCTTCCAGTCCTTGTGGTCCATAGGCAGAGCCAGCAACAAGGGTTTACACTCCTCCAGGGAGGGGCAAGGCTTGCCGGCCTCGATTGCCTTTAGGACAGCCGCAAACCCTTTTTGTAAAAAGGGGAAGGCTCTATCAGAAGAGGACACAAAAGAAGGGAGCTTCTTGCTCAATGCTGCTACCTTCGAATTCGAGAAGCCCCTCTCTTTCATCGAGGATGAAAGTAGGGCTTGAGCCTTAGCATGGTCCATAATAATGACCTCTTTCGGCTCTGTCTCCTCCCTTGAAGCTGGTTCTTTTCTCAGCCGGACATAGCAGTCCGGATATGATGCCTTGCTGGGCCAGAATTCTACCTCCTCTAGGAGAACTGAACCCAGCTTATCCGAAATGACGATCTTACCAGTCGTCATTGGCATGTGCTCAGCATACCTCCATGGGTTAGCATCTGAGCATATGGGAAGGTCTTTCACATTGAGCCTTTTCCGGGGCCCATGTGATTCTGCTAGGGACTGCATACGCAGTTCCATTGCCGCCGCCTTCTCCTGATTCTCCTTCTGCATTTGTTGGATCATTCCAACAATCGAAGAGAGGGCCTGTCCCAGTTCTACTGGGAGACCAGCGGATGTTGAGGGGATGGGCTCCGGCATCTGAACCGGAGTAGCCGACACCTCGTCGACCCCATCCTCTGCGACATCCGGGGTTTGAACTTGATCCTGACCTTCTGCCAGGAGGTCTTCTTCCAAACCTTCGTCCACATCAGACATCCTGTCACACAACTGGATGTCTTGCATCGCATCTGCGACTTCCTCGTCCACCTGGACTAGGTCTTGGGGGATCTCCTCTTGAGGCTGGGGAATCACTGCTTCAGCTGATGCCTGGGGAAAAAGATACGCCCTCATCTTCTCACTAGGAAGATAAGGGCCAGAGGTGTTCTTCTTGAAACCCCTTACCCAAGTACGGAGCTTTTCCCTAGCTATATCCCTTGATTCCGCCGTTCTAGGGGAATCAAAAGCCTCAGTAATCAGGTTAGTGCATACAGTACATACCTGAG
>NC_090738.1:78853637-78861137 GCF_036898095.1 Palaemon carinicauda
TGGCAGTGGACTTGAATCGACTACATTCGTTATTGAAGTTGTTTATTATTATTATTGTTATTATTATTATTATTATTATTATTATTATTATTATATATATATATATATATATATATATATATATATATATATATATATATATATATATATATATATATGTGTGTGTGTGTGTGTGTGTGTGTATATATATATATATATATATATATATATATATATATATATATATATATATATATATATATATATATATATATATATATATATATATATATATATATATATATATAGCACGCTATTTGGGAAAGATTCGTTACCATTGTTTCTAATTAGGTCTCGTAAGTTAAGAAGTGAAGGCATTCCAGGTATTTTGCATGTTAACATTTTACCTTCGGGAGGATTTGGATGTGTTAGATCAACTGGCTTTAATAGGAAGATATGGATAACTTCGGGAAAAGGTGAAAAATACAGGGATCAGAAATGAACGTTGAGAACATTATCAAAGGTTGAAAAGATTATAATAAAAAATAACTCCTATTGTCATTTGTATTATCGTATTAATACGAAGGGTGTGTGGGTGGATATCAGATAACAATGCTGTTATTTATAAACTACCAACATTATCCAGGTTTTAATTTGATACGGTATAAGATTTTCGTTTAGCAAAGAATAATTTGTTACGATAAAAGGTAATTCTATCTTTATTTTCAATAGAAAATTCTAAAATGATTCATGGTTGAATAAACCTGAGTATATTTGCAATAATGTACTTTTTAATTTGATACTAGTTAGAAGATATTCTATATTCAAAGTTTATACGCATTTACATATATAAAATTACAAACATACGCCAACTCATAAGGTCATATGCAAAGAAATAAAATTGCATAAATATTTGCATATACTTCCATAACATATCTATATATTTTAAAGTATATGTAAATATTTTCATAAAAAAACACACATATAATAGGAATTCCCGAAAAAAAAATTATACTAAACATTCTCCAATGTACAATAATATTTGAATAAGAATTAAAAATTGAAAAAATGAATGCCACGTGCGCTTACCGTTACCAACACGGGAATTAAGCCTCACTGGAATTTAACACGTGGTTTAGTGTACCACGGATTCTCCTAAATTTTCGTAAATTTCACTTCACGTAGTTTTAACACAAAATTAAACATTCACTCTGCACAATATATAAATGAAAAAAAAATATCCACATTGATAATAAACACTCAGAAAAAACAGAACACAAATTCATCTCACGCGGTTGGCTATCCCGCTACACAATAGGACTAGACTTCTCCCACGTGGGTTTAAAAACAAAAAGGTTCGCGGCGCGAACACACACTAATAAACACAAAACTTTAACAATGAGAATAGAAGGCTTTTGCTGTGTTCTTCCACGGTTCCAACTCCAGTGATAATATAATTTACTTGAAATGAAATTGAGGTACGTCAAGTCGCTAAAGACAGAAAAAGGGGGGAATTTGACTTTGATAAAATTAATTTTAAATTACTGTCTTAGCGAATCCTGGCATTTGGTCGCCAATATGTTACGGGCCACTGGTTCGAGTCCGGCCTTGCTTAAGGGACTCAAGGGCCTTAACAAAACAAATAATAATGGTAGGTCGCCAGTCAGCAATGATACAAGGAATACTGACAAATATATGTATTTACAATAATATTTAAATAAAAATTAATAAGAGAAAAGGGGAGCACAACAGCTAATTATTTATATTGTAATTTATGCCACGAGGAGCTTCGGGTGGAGTTTCGGGGGGGGGGGGGGGGGGACCGTGGATGAAACTCCAGCACAGCAATCACGTTCCCTGGAAGGGGGAAATAAATTGAATTATTATCAGCACACTTACTTCTACCGGCTTGGAACACGATGAAGTCGTGTGGTTAAGACTTTTAAGCAAATTAAATGACAATGCCAAGCTTAGGGATTTAAACATTACACATGGGAATCAACACTGTCACAGGGTGAATGTATCAAAACTAGGACTAAACAGCACACGTGGTCTGGGTATAGGGGATAGGATACAAGGTTCAGTGGGTAGGATTTCTTTAGAAGATAAGGAAAATGGGATGTGATAAGGAAAGGATGGGAGGTTGGGTAAGGATATTGAGAATCTCAAAATCAGACACCTTACCTTTAGTAAAAAGGACTCTGATTTCCTTCCCTTGTGGAAAGAAGTAGACAGAGGTCCTGCCTCCCCGATGTCTTGAGGGTGAAGAGCGATGTTGTTTCCCTCAAGGAGGTTGAGTGAAGAAGAGGAGATATTCTCCTTATGGATGCTGAGTCACGAAGAAGGATCTCCAGTTTTCCCTGGGTAGATCAACCCCACTTGACCCCCAATTGAGGGGGGCGGGTAGGGGGGATTGGCCTGACCGGTGTCCTATTGGTCAGGCTTGGTCACGTGTCTCGTAGAAGGTAGCTGAAATTGAGATCTCAGGGGGAGTAGACTGGTATAGGATGGTGGGAGGGGGGTGAGACTCTGGGTAGGGTCCCAAAACTCGTGGCATTTCGACCCATGCTTGCTGGCGGGGTCTTTTGTTATTTGAAAAAAGGTGGCGTAATGACCGCCATTACTAACAGCCCCCCATTTTAGCAGAGATTTTGTCCTAAAACAGGACAAGAACTCTGCAAGCAAGGTCTGAAGCCACTAGCCTTAATGATTCCTCCCTCAGTGAGTCTCACCACGATAATGGATAAATATCTAAGCTGCAACTAGGGTCATCATTTTACGGTATTTTGACTGTAAATTAACTTTAAGTGCCACATAGAAATAAGAATGCTGGCTTTGAGGCAGCAACTGAAAAAATTAAAAGATGCAAAATTGAAAATTAAAATGTAAAAGATGGTTAAAGTTAAGTGACCTAGTGCAGTGGTAGGCATAAAATTAAAGAAAATTGGCATATATGCAAAAAAAGGATAAAATAAATACATGAAAATGAATTAAATACAAATAATGATGCCAAGATGGCTCCTCAAGTCTATCTACCTGGGGAGACACCAAGGCCAATTAATATTTTTTCATACAAACTAAATTTACCTACTTACTATGACTACAGGCTATGGTTATGGCACTGTGCCCTGAACACTAATGCCTGGAGAGGACATCTGCTATTTTATTATCTGTGCCTCTTCTGTGCTTGACCTTCCAATTGTAGTCTTGGAGGTCCATGCACCACCTCATGAGTCTCTTATTCTTATTTCGGAACTGCGTCAAGTAAGTCAGAGGGTTATGGTCCGTGAGGACTGTGAGTGGGAACTCATGGTCAGCATGATATGATTCGAAATGCTTCAGTGACAAGACCATGCCTAAGAGCTCCTTCTCAATAGTACTGTACCTAGTTTGAGCAGGGTTCAGTTTCTTTGAGAAGTATGCAATAGGGTGTCGGACTTGATCTTCCTCCTGCAGGAGGACAGCTCCCACCCCTATGTCACTGGCATCCACAGTGAGAGCGAAAGGTTTAGTGTAATCTGGTGCACGGAGCACGGGACGGCTCATTAAAATGACTTTTAGGTGGTCATAGGCCGCCCGGCATTCATCCGTACAGCAGAACAGCTTTTTTCCTTTGAACAAGTCTGTGATGGGAGCGGCTACCTGAGAAAAGTTGGGCACAAACCTCCGGAAGTACTGTACCATCCCCAGGAATCGTTGGGCTTCCTTCTTAGTCCTAGGGTAGGGCATCTCTTGTATTGCACGGATATTTGCATCTTTGGGCATTATTTTGCCCCTTCCTACTTGGTGGCCCAGGTAGGTAATCTCAGTCCCGCCAAACGTGCCTTTTTTGAGGTTGATGACCAAATTTGCCTTTTGGAGGTCCCTCAGCACCTTCCCTAGGGTTTGGAGGTGTTCTTCCCAGGCCTTGGAGAAAATGACGATGTCATCTAGGTAGACCACACAGTTGGAAATTCCCGCTAGTACCTTGTTCATGAGTCTCTGGAAGCAGCTGGGTGCGTTCCTAAGACCAAAAGGCATTACTCAACACTGGTAAAGTCCATCTCGGGTTATGAATGCGGTCAGTGGCCGCGACCCCTCTGCCAGTGGTACCTGCCAGTAGCCCTTTTCTAGGTCAATCTTACTTATATAAGGTGATTCACCTAAGCTCTCCAAGCAACCCTCGATGCGAGGGAGTGGGTAGGACTCAGGTTTTGTCACCGCATTCAATTTGCGGAAATCTATACATAGCCTATCCCCCCCTCCCTCTTTTGGCACTAGGACCACCGGTGATGCCCATGGACTTTCACTTTCCTCAATGAGACCTAAGCTGAGCTGCAATTTTATCTGTTCCGACACCCTTTCAGCCCGTTGGGGGTTTAATCGATAATAATTCTGGCGGATCGGACACGTTCCTGGGACCAAGTCAATCTTGTGTTCTAGTAGTTGGGTGTGACCCAGTGTGTCTCGCACTACCTGTGGGAGCTGTAGCAGGAGGTTCTTGACAATATCCCTCTTAACAGTGTCCAACACAGGGGTGACCAGCTTAAAGTTGGCCAGGACCTCGGAGTTGCTCTCGGGTGAGTGGACCTGGGTAACAGTACCCACCACATTGGCCCTTTGTTGATAGGGCTTAAGCAGGTTGATATGGAGCCACTTGGCTCGCCTTATGCCACAATCCACTAGGTAATTTAATTTACCCTTCTTCCCAAGAATCTTGTGGGGGCCCGTAAATTTTGTGCTTAACGGTCTCTGTTCTCCTGGGCGGAGAACCAGAACTTGGTCTCCCACCTCAAAACTTCGATCCTGGGCTTTACGATCTACGTGACCTTTTGTGATGCCCTGTACCTTCGCCTCGGAAGCCTTGGCAATTTCCCAGGCAGTTCGTATCTTAGCCTGTATATCTGGCAGCTCTTCCACCCAGGAGGCCTTGGAGGAGTCCTCCCAAGCTTCATAGAGTATGTCAAGTGGCCCACGTGTGGAGTGAGCGTACAACAACTCAAAAGGGCTGTATCCTGTGGTTTCTGAGCGTGCTTGGCGGAGGGCGAACAGAGCGTAAGGCAAGTTCTCCTCCCAATCTGAAGAGCCAGCCTCCCCTAACTTCGTCAAGACTGTTTTTAGTGTTTGGTGGGAGCGCTCCACGAGTCCTTGGCTCTCTGGGTGATATGCCGTAGAGGTCTGGTGGTGGACACCATGGTACTCCATTGCTGCCTTAAACTCTCTTGCCATGAAGTGAGAGCCCTTATCTGACTGGACTGTGGCTGGGAACCCAAACCTACAAAAAAATTGTGTCAGGCCCCTGACAGCATGACTGGCATTGGCGCACCTGGTCGGTACAGCTTCGAGGTAGCGCGTGAACCGATCAATCGTGGTTAATAAGAAACGATTTCCACGCTTACTACGGGGCAGGGGACCCACATAATCCACTAGTACATCATGGAAGGGGATACCTGGAGATGGAATGGGTTGGAGAGCAGCCCGCGGCACCACCTGGTTTGGGTTACCGGCAACTTCACATGGATGGCAGGAAGCTACGTAAGCCTTAACACTCTTCTGCAATCCCGGCCAGCAGAAATGAGGCTGGATCAGGTGGGTAGTGCGTTTCACACCAAAGTGTCCTCCCAATCCCTCATGAGCCATACGTAGCACCGCCAAGCGGAGATTACGGGGAACAACTACTTGCCGGCAAAGGGCTTCTGCAGGATCGTGAGTGCCTCGGGTGACTCTGAAGAGCACCCCTTCCTTCAGCAGGAAATTCTCCTTTGAGAGGTTAGTCATCTCTGCTTCGTCTGAGTAAGCAGCTTCCCTGTAGGTTTTCAGCGTCTCGTCCAACAACTGAGATTTGATAAGCTCCGTCCGACTCCCGAGGTCCTCTGGGGAAAAGGACGCTTCTCCCTCAGACTCCCCCGAGACCCCTGGGCTAGTATTTGGGTTAGCTTCATTCCCTGTGGTGGTGAGCAGCACCGCTCCTTCCGAATAGGTTTCCGGGGTACGAGGCTCAGACTCATTGCTATAGGAGGAGGGCTCTCGCGCCACCTCACTTAGCCAAGGTAATTCTCCAAGGTCAATGTCAGCTAGCCATTTGTCTTCTTCAGGAGGGGCATTCTCAGTCTCGGGCTCCGGCTCAACTGCTTTCATGCACCTGAGGGGCACACGCTGTATGCCTCTTAGGAGGTCTTGTCCCAAGAGCAAGTCATAGCCCTCATGTCCGAGATCGCTCACTACCCCTAGCCTGCACCTTTTGCTGAGCTGGGGCGTGGTCACTCTCAACTCCACAGTAGGAAGATCCTTAGTGACTCCTTCGATCCAACGGACTGTCAAGCGATTGTCCTGCTGAACTTTGGCACCGATAGGCAACTGGTGCCATAAGATTAGTGAAACGTCTGCACCGGTATCCTGTAATGCTCTGACCGACTGCGGAGAGCCGTCTCCTTCAGGCAGAGCTACTGTGATCTCCCCAACTGCGGGCTGTCTTTTGGGAGCTTCACGGATAGAGATTGAGAGGGCAGCTGGAGAAGAGGCTGAGGATTTGCTGGGACATAGTGAGTAGTTCTTTGTGTGTCCGTAGCACTTACATACCTCGCAGTATGCACTGGCATAGTTTGGCTTCGCCACCTTAACCTTGGGCTTATTCGTCTGCTTCGTGGACTCAGTTGACTGACCGGATAGCTTCAGCCGACAGTTGGCTTCCAAGTGGTTAGATCTCCCGCAATGGCCACACTTGGTAGGGGAGATCGGATTTTGCCGGGGCTTAGACTTACCCGATGGGACTGAGCTGGGGGGCCCCGAGTTGAACCGGACTAGCTCGTACTCATCAGCATACTTGCAGCATGCTCTAAACGTGGCTGGATTTTTCTCAGATATGTAAATTGAGAGCGCCGGTGGGGCGTTCCTGTGGAAGTCCTCAATTTTGAAGAGCTCTAGGAGGTTGTCGTAAGAAGTGCACTTTGCAGCCTCGACCCAAAGGGTGTTGAGCCTATCCTTCTGAAAACACCAATCAGACCAAGATGTCGTGGGGGACTTGGTGAGCCTACGCCACTGACGGCGCCAATTTTCAGGACTTAGTTTATAGGCCTCAATCAAGGCCTTCCTGACAGCCTCAAAATTACCCTGTTTATCGGCAGGGAGCGCAGCATGAGCATTCTTCCCTTTCCCCACCATATGCTTTGACAGTAGTAGGGCCTTCATATCCTCCGCTACGGCACACGTCTTAAACACGGACTCCACCTCATTTAGCCACCTCACAGGATCCTTGTCGTCCCACTGAGGAATGAGTGTGTGGACAGGCATGGAGGGGAAGCTTTGGCCATTTTGAGTGCCGTTGGGGTGAGGGCTGTTTAGCCGTGCTAGCTGGATATCCTGTTCCCGCATCTTCAATTCATGCTCTCGCTCTCTCTCCTTCTCAAACTCTTCCTGCTCGGCTTTCCTCCGGGCATTGACCTCATTCACAAGCTCCCGCACATAGCCTTGTAATGCCTCTCCTTCGTAACCTTGTCGCTCTGCAAGGGCCACAAAGTCCTGAATCTCCGCAGCAGTCATTTT
>NC_090738.1:78866137-78871137 GCF_036898095.1 Palaemon carinicauda
GCGTTGACATATAGGGCAAGAGTCAACCGATCCTTCATTTGCTTATACCCAGGCAATTTCTTCTCTTCGGCAGTGATGTAGGTTCGACTCGGCATCTTCTTCCAAAACAGCCCGGTTTCATCACAATTAAACACATGCTGCTCTACGTAGCCTTCTTCCTTCACGATCTTTTCAAAGTTCTTGACAAAGTCAGCTGCAGCCTTTGTGTCCGCACTAGCAGCCTCTTCGTGGCGAACAACTGAATGAATCCCGGACCGTTTCTTAAGTTTCTCGAACCAGCCACGAGATGCCTTGAAATCATCTGAGGAAGGCTCGGTTGAACTCTCCCCAGCATCACCCCCAGAGCTCTCCTCCTTCAAGTCCGTAAAGATGGCGTGCGCCTTCTCGCAGATAACGGTCTCGGTGATGGTGTCGGCAACGATCTCTCTATCCTTAATCCACACTAGTAGAAGTCGTTCCATCTCTTCTATGATAGGGGTACAGCGTTTGGAAATTATAGTGATCCCCTTAGAAGGTTTCACTGCTTTAATAGCTTCCTTCTGTTTAAGGATTGTCGAGATCGTCGACATATTACGGCCATACTGTTTAGCAAGTTCACTCACGCGGATGCCACGCTCATGTTTTTCAATAATTTCCTGCTTAATTTCTATAGAAAGCATTTCCTTCTTCCTTTTCTCACCACTACCACTACCACTGGCAAAACTAAGCCTTTTAGGACCCATACTTTACGTAAATTACCGTTAAAGGATGTACGTAAAAAATCACGATTAAAACAGAGTTAATATCAGAACGCACAGAGCACAACCGCAAGAAGCCGACAAGAACAGAGGACTGACCCAAGCCGCGCTAATTGAGCGTCCCTCCGAGGTCGATGTGCTGCCTTCTATCGGCGGAAATAAAAAACACTTCAGGCGCTATGAGCACCGACTACGCGTAGGAGAATTGTTTACTTCGGGTGTCGAAAAAAACATTCGGGTGTAGAGTCGGAACGTGTTCGAATTGTACTTCGCGTGTCGAAAAATTCGGATAAAACCATACAACCGGTACAAGGAAAATTGTTTACTTCGTGTGTCGAAATAAAATTCTGGTGTAGAGTAAAAAAATTGCTCGAATTTTACTTGGGATGTTGGAAAATTCGGATGTAGATACGTTCGGATGTAGAGGTTCCACTGTATATATATATATATATATATATATATATATATATATATATATATATATATATATATATATATATATATATATATATATAGGGCCTATCATCAACATCTCCTCCTACGCATATTGACACAAGAAGATAGGGCCTAAATGTGTATACATATATCTATTTATATATATATATATATATATATATATATATATATATATATATATATATATATATATATATATATATATATATATATATATATATATATATATATATATATATGTTTGCATATATATATATATATATATATATATATATATATATATATATATATATATATATATATATATATATATATATATATATACAAGTACTAATGATATTACTACTACTACTACTACTACTACTACTACTACTACTAATATCTTCATATATTGTAGTATTACTTGTATCAATAAGAGGGAAGCTTAATAAATATATAAACATACAAAAAATAATACAACTTACCGAAGATCTTATTCCAAAGATTTTCCATATTAATTAAACTTATGCACTTTGATTAAAATTATATATGATTATTGAATAAAAAAATGTTAAATCCAGCTTTGGTTGTTTAATCATTCTTGCAACATGTTCCAGTCCAGTCCAAGACACCACGCCATATACGAGTAGTTTTCCACGAGTAGGTTTGTTTAGGCAGAATGCAAATGACTTGTAGGGAGGAGCTGTTCTCTATTCATTGAGCAGTGGGACCTCTGTCCGAGGTGGTAAGCATTCTGTCTCGGAATTAACAGGATGTTATATAGAAACACTACTGGTCAATCATATTCGTAGGAATTAATCCTAAGGATGTCATGTAGAATTTAATCATGTCAAAAGCAATGCAGAATAAGTAGATTGACCGATTAAAGGACAGGAGAATTTTATGAATTATCAAGCAGATTGAAAAATCTGGATTCTAATGCTGATATTTAGTTGTGAATATTTTGGCAAGGATTTTTCAACGAGTCAACCGGTCTCTAAAATTTGACTATTTCAAATTAATTGAATTAAGAAATTCAGATAATTTGATGAATGAAAGGAATAAAATAGCGATAGAGAAGGTTAAATTTTCATCATGACAAAATGTCCCTTTATCATATCTCCGGTTCTGTTTTGACAAATTACTGCTTTTCGGTTCTTTCACTTTTTATAGTATTAAAAGATATGTTGTTCATAGGAGCTCGTGACAACGTTGCATTTTTATATGTAGCTTTCCAAAAAATTCACTTGCTTTTTTTTAATCCTATTTCACAGGACACTAAAAATAAAGAAAAAAGTTGGAAAACTTTCATGGATAACTGCAGTTCCCTAATACACGTAACCCGTAATTTGAGAATACTCTCTCTCTCTCTCTCTCTCTCTCTCTCTCTCTCTCTCTCTCTCTCTCTCTCTCTCTCTCTCTCTCTCTCTCTCTCTCCCTACTATACTCATATCCCCTGAAATAATAGCATTTCCATCGGAAATCTATAAACGAATTCTCATCCGGATGGAATAATCCTTTTTATTATAATGGATCGAGTTTTAGAAATTTTTGTGATTTGGTATTGCGTGATTATAGTTTTTTTTTTCACTTATGCGTAAGAATTGAAATTATAACTGATATTCTCAAGAGTGAAGATATAGAATTCAATATCATTATATTTGTGGAATATATCCATTATAAATCCATTTGTCAAAGTGTATCAACGTTTATTGATGTATAGAAATGAAGGAATAGTTAGAAGTATATATACATATACAGCTGACATTAGTACATGTAAGATAATGGATGTGACGATATTTCGATATAGTAATAAAATCCGATAATACTCTTATCTAGAAATCGATTTTGTACACGATCTACCAATTAAAGGATTTTTTGTTAATCCACTAGACTCAAGAATTTAGGTATAAGTTATCTTGGTACATTTCTTAAGACTTTTATATTCATCTTCCCCTATATGATCAATTGAAAAAAAAGAGCTGCTTCCTGCTTATCTTAGGAATGGGGAAAATAAGATTTGGAAAGAAATTTCATACGATGTAACTTTCTACATTGTAATTTTGTTTTGTTTACATTCAATCTGTAACTTATTTTTGTTTGAGGAATTTTAAGACATGTTTCTGAGAGAGAGAGAGAGAGAGAGAGAGAGAGAGAGAGAGAGAGAGAGAGAGAGAGAGAGAGAGAGAGAGAGAGAGAGAGAGAGGGGAGGTTTCTTAAGACCACTTTCAATCACTATGTTTATTACTTCATTTTATCTAGGCTTGCTTAAATCAGTCCATTTAACATTAATCGTTTAGTGATGTGTACTGAAGAAATCATAACATACCCTCATTTTATAAGAATAAATAAAATCAACGACCTTCTTGTTAGTCTTTTATACCTTCCCTTCAAAATTTTAATATTATACGAGTGGTTTGGTCCATAAAAAATATAAATTTTAAACTAAATAATCATTGCAAATATCAACCTTTGCTATCAGTGTATAGAATTTACGTTATTGATTTTTCATTGATTCAAATACGACGGAGATATTTTCCTTGGGAGTAAAAAAGAGAATACATAATAACAAGGATTTCCTCCAGTTACTAAGGCAGATTTTGGTAACCAAGCTCTCTTCAGAATCTCAAGATATAAGCTGGTACAACCTTTTCCCCTAAGTCGTATAAAGAAAAAAAGTAAAAACCAATGAAAAGATCCACAAGAATCTCAACCATTTGAACTTAATTGGTGACCCCTCTAAACCTACAGTTTTTTTTACGAGACAATGGTTTCTTTTAAGGAAGAAAAACGGATATTAATCCGTATACGAAAAGTAGACTCGAGTCAAACCTTCATTACGGAGAGCGGAGGTGATTTTGCGGGCCATCGACTTTCTGCTTCCACTTTCAGTAGAACGCCCTTGAAATATTTCCACGTCTCAGGATTAGGCCCATCATCTTTCTTCTTCTTCTTCTTCTTCTTCTTCTTCTTTTCCAAAGTCAAGTTACAGTGCTCTCGCTCTATGTAAATTGTGCAACAGTGCTCTCACTCTATAAAAAGTAGAGTAAGACTACTCTCACTCTCTATCAAAAGCAGGATAATATTGCTCTCTATTAGGTATGAAGTTTGTCATGAAAGCTAGATACTGCCCTCAATATACCTGGAATAATATTAGTTAATTGTAGAGAATGTCCCTATCCCAGCATCTTCGCAGACATGTCTTTTAAATTGGATAAGATATAATCATAGACTTCTTTTTAAAATACGTTTAATCTTACTCAGGTCTATATCTCTGCTCTAGAGTAACAATTTCTGACTCTCAAGTGAGAATATGTAAACAAAACTCGTACACGACACTACAAAAATAACAAATGAGCATCACTCTATAAAAGATTGAATCCTACTGCAAAACAAAAGTAAGAAGAATCACATCCTAACTTTAGGACAACTAATCAATGATCTAATTCTTCATAACATACGCTACTACACTTATAAAGTAATTTATGTTGAAACATGTTCTATCAAGGCAATACTGTAAAACATTACTCTTAATACTCGTTGAACATATAGTATTAGAGTTCAAAATGCATAATATTCTCACTCTACTAAAACTAGAGTAACAGTGCTCTCACTCTATCAAAAGCAGAGTAACCGTGCTATCACTCTATCAAAGGTAGGGTAACAGTGCACTCACTCTATCAAAGGTAGGGTAACAGTGCCCTCACTCTATCAAAGGTAGGGTAACAGTGCCCTCACTTTAGCAAAAGCAGAGTAAAAGTACTCCCACTCTATCAAAAGCGGAGTAACAGTGCTCTCACTCTATCAAAGGTAGGGTAACAGTGCCCT
>NC_090738.1:78886495-78898995 GCF_036898095.1 Palaemon carinicauda
TCCTGATGGAAGTTCCTATAGGGTAGCTTCCTAGGGTATATTACAACTACGGCGATATTCCCAGAGAATTTACCTTAAGGTACCAGAATTCTAACTCCTGGACCGAGTATCCCTCGTGAAAGGGATATCGCGACATATCAGAGGACGTATTCTAGACACGTCACATGGCAATCTACATCCTGGACAGAGATTTCGTCTCGTAGGAGGTGATTGACGAGATACGAATTCGGGAAAGAAAAAGGGGGAGCCGCTCCCAAGGCTTCCCTATGCCCCGATTCGTATGCGTGCCTGGCGCCAATCCTGGTGCCATCTGTATTCCTTGTAGCGTACATGAGGTGCTACAGATACTGTATGTAGGGAGGGGTCCTACAGCCCTTTCTTAGAAAGGCAAGGGCAGGTCCATCAGGACGACATGGCCATCTCACCCAAAAATAGATTTTTCGCTTCGCTCAAAATCCGTTTTTTGGGCTCAAGCCATGTCGTCCTGATGGAAGTGTACCAGAGCATTACTGTATCTGTGGATTCTCAGAACGTGCCGTACTCCCCGGAGGTAATTTTTTTTCCCGGTCGACTAGACCTAGAGACCTAAGATGTTACCGTTATACATCTTTTCAACTAACTATAAACTATGTTAGAGCTTCCTGCCCCCTACAGGGAAGAGTCCTACTAGGCTCTGGAAAAGTCTCGAAGAGTACATATATCTATGTATGAATACCAGGCAAGCTAATATAGTGGTCTCGCCCTATATTAAGTAAAGCATAGTTTGTAAAGGACCACTGCGTCAATATGAAATATCGACCAGTTTTCCGCACAATACTTGTATTGGACAAAGGTTTTATATCCGCATAGGAGGAAAACCAATGCAACATAGCTTGCATAAAGGAACAATTCTATTAGAATTATCCCAGATAAGGTACATAGAATGAATGCTCAATTATACCAATAAATTGACACAGGTGAAGGAGACGCAAGGTTCTCAAGAACCAGATTATTGACAGGCAATAAATAGACAGGTTAACCACAATTATATATATATATATATATATATATATATATATATATATATATATATATATATATATATATATATATATATATATATATATAAGAAGAGGATAACCCAAAACTTTAAGCATAAGTATGACAGTAAACAGAGCTTGTTTGTCTGAAAGAAAAAACATTAGATGCCACTTTTAAGATACCGAGGTATCAAAGTCATAAAAGCCTGTATTACAAATCAATGACATTAGCGTTAGAAACGCTCGGCACACATGTCTGCACTTATGCTAGGTTCACCTTCGGAAATGGAACAGTCTGGATGGGCAACACAGTGCCCTCACTTAGTTTGTAGTACAGTATGTAACTACACACTCACCCTGGAATTAATCGTCCCAATTAAGACCACTGTTCCTCGCAGAGTTAAACAGTAGGGTTAACACCGCGACCCACTGCTACCACAGATCTCTTTTAGTTCCTCTACTTGCTTCGCATAGTGGCGAAAGAACACTCTGGAAGACTTCCAGCCAGTGTATGAACGGAGATGTTCAAAATCCATACAATTAAAGAAATTTAAGAATGAGGCAACTTTCCTCGGATTGTGACCTGCGGGTGTATTGTCAGGATCCGCTCTGCGAATAAAATATGTGATTTTCGCTCTGAGTTGATTCAGAGATAAATTTGAGCCTGATGTTTCTCCCCTGAATAGTTGACCACCCATGAAGTCTGAAGTTCTATGAAGATAGACCTTTAGGCATTCTACTGGACATAGAGATGCATCTTCTTTCAGAGGGCAGATTCTCCAGGGACCCCACCTGTTGGTGGGTAACTCATTCTTGGCGAGAAACGTAGGATCCGGAAACAGGTTCAGTTCTTCCCCATCCAGGAACTGAACACGACCTGCCTCTCTCGAGAGGCTACAATCTCACTAACCCTGGCCCCGGACGCGAGTGCAAAATAGGAAAATAACTTTTTGTGTCAAATCCTTTAACGCACACTCTTCATTGCTCAACAGAGAAGCGAAATGAAGAACTTGTCTAAAGACCATGAAATGGGCTTTGGAGGTGCTGAAGGTCTGAGCCTAGCACAGGCTTTCGGGACTTTATTAAAGATCTCGTTACCTAGGTCGACCTGGAAGGCATATAGAATGGGTCTTGTCAAAGCAGGCTTACACGCTGAAATCGTGTTCGCTGCCAACCCTTGACCATGGAGGTGGGGAAAAAAGATAAGCAGAAGTCTGTCAAGATCTCCTGCGGAATCTTCGCCTTGAAAAAAGGCCACCCATTTTCTCCAAGATGACTCATATTGCCTTCTAGTAGATTTGCATTTATATTCCTCAAGGAAGTCTATACTGGCTTTCGAAATCCCGAAACGCTTTCTCACCGCTAGGGAGAGAAAATCATGAACTGCAGGGTCCGGGTTTTCTGTAATGAAGCGCAGACAGTTGACTTCTGGACTCGCTGGGTCAGAACTGGATCTGGTTGTGGTACAAACTACAGCTACAGTTCCAATGCCAGGAGGAACCACACGCTGTTCGGCCACTTGTGGGCCACTATTGCCGCTACCCTTTGAAGGATCTCAGTTTGTTGAGGACCCTCAACGGAAGGTTGTGAGGAGGGAACAGATAAATCTTGGACCATCTGTTCCAGTCGAGGGACATCGCGTCCACTGCTTCCGCTAAGGGGTCCTCGTACGGGGCACGTAGAGGGGCAACTTCTTGTTGTCTTTCGTCGCAAAGAGGTCTATCTGCAGTTCTGGGACTGATTCAGAATGAAGGAGAATAATCCTGCGTCTAAGGACCATTCCGACTCTATCGGTGTGAACCTGGATAGAGCGTCCGCTGTCACATTGCGGACTCCTTGAAGGTGAACTGCCGACAGGTACCACTTCTTCTTTTCCGCCAATCGGAAGACGGCCAACATCACCTGGTTGAGAGGTGGTGACCTCGATCCTTGTCGATTCAAGTATCTCACAGCTACCTCGCTGTCTATTACCACTTTATGTGGAACGAATGACGCGGGGAGACTTTCTTTAAGGTAAGGAGCACTGCCCTAGCTTCTAGAAAGTTTTATGAGAAAGGTCTTGAATAGCCTGGACCAAGTCCCCTGGACTTTTTTCCGATGAGAGTGACCTCCCCATCCCTCCTTCGAGTCGTCTGAGTGAGTCGTCACCGACGGGGGAGGTGGCTGAAGAAGAACCTGACTTCTTTAGATGTCTGGCTTGGGACCAAGGCCTGAGAAGAGTACTTAGCCGAAACGGCTGGTCTTCTCAGATCTCTTCACGCGTTTGATGCATAACTTCTCCAAACTCCGATTGCATCCTTTAGCTGTGCTCTTAGCACTGGGTCTGTCACCGAAGCAAACTGGAGAGAGCGCAGTACTCTCTCCTGCTCGTGTCTTGATATCCTTTCGGAATCTTGAAGTCTCTTGACAGAACCCGCTATCTCCTTCCTTTTCTTCGCCGGGGTGGAGAAACGGTGTGACAAAAGGTCCCAGTGGATCTTAGCCACTGGAACTTTTGAGATGGAGAAATTCGAGACTTTTTCTGTTGATCTTGAAGCCTAGGTACTCTAGGAACTGGATCACTTGACTGGAAGCTTGCAAGCATTCTGTCTCGGATGCTGCCCACACCAACCAGTCGTCCCGGTAGGCTACTACTTGAATTCCCTTTAGGCGAAATTGTTTGAGAGCTACGCTCGCAAGCTTCGTAAAAATCCTTGGGGCTATGTTTAGCCCGAATGGCATGGCTCCGAAGGCGTAAGAATTTACCTTAAGGTACCTAGTCTTTGTTGTAGCCTGAACCCTAGGTAGGGGGAGAGTCGATGGCTAATTGGAATGTGCCAGTAGGCGTCTGACAAGTCTATAGAGACGGAATATGCCCTCTTGGGCAGTAAGGTCCTTATGTGTTGCAGTGTTAGCATTTTGAATTTGCAATTCACTATGAACTTGTTAAGTGGCGACAAGTTCAGAATGACTCTGAGCTTTTCCGAGTCTTTCTTGGGAACACAAAAACAGCCTCCCTTAGAAATTGATGGGCTTCACCCTTTTTCTCCAACCGTTCTTGAACGTACTCCTCCATAACGGAGGTGGAGTGTTGGAAAAACCGAAGGTACGGGGGTGGAGTACTGTACCAGCTCCCGCCCAGTCCATTCTTGAGTAGGCTGTGGGCCCAGGGATCGAAGGTCCACCGATCCCGAAATTTCAGAAGTCTCCCTCCTACCGGTATCACCTCACTTGGACTGCCGTCCTGAGGTCTTGTCTTCCTGACCACGACCACTCCTGAATCCCATTCCCCTTGAGGGGCGTCTAGACGAGCCTCTGGCTGCTCCTCTAGGCTTTGCTCGAAAGGAAGTAGACTGCCCTTCGAACGCTGGGGTGAATGCCGTGGACTGTGTCGACACGGCCTGGGGTACCCACTGAAAGGTGGTCGGGGTTTGTGCCACGATCTGGGGCACTGGGGGCAATGGCAATTGCAGTTGCTGTTGCTGTCTAAGAGGCTTGGCTGGCCGAGATGGTAGCCTAGACCTCTTAGTCTTCCTCTTTGGTTGAGGACCCTCATCCGGGGAAGACTTTCTTTTGATAGCCAGGCCCCACTTCTGGAGAAGGTTTCTATTCTCCAAGGCGGCTTTATCAACAACTTCTTTGACCAAGTCGGTAGGGAAAAGGGTCTTTTCCCCAAATGTTGGAGAAGATTATTTTCTTTAGCTCGTGCCTCACCGTAGCCGAGGTAAACACGAACTCCCTACAAGCTCTCCTTGCCTTGACGAAGCCATAAAAGTCCTTCGTCACTGTGGCCAGATGAGGCTTGGCCACTACCATGAACATTTCATGGACCTTGGGGTCACTTGCCATCGTCTCGAGAGTAGTCTGAAGAGACATTGAGGCAGTCAGTCTTTCTTTTCTATCGAACTCACTTCGCAAAAGAAAGTCAGACAGCTTAGGGAGGTCCTTGCCGAACTGACGTCCGGCAATATCAGCCTCCAACTTTCCCACTGAGAACGTAAGATGGACGTCCTTCCAGTCTTTGTGGTCCATAGGCAGGGCCAGCGACAAGGGTTTACACTCCTCTAGGGAGGGGCAAGACTTGCTGGCCTCGATTGCTTTTAGTACAGCCAGAAACCCTTTCTGGAAAAGGGGGAAGGCTCTAGTAGGCGAGGACACAAAGGAAGGAAGCTTCCTATTCAATGCAGCTACCTTTGAGTTAGAGAAGCCCCTCTCTTTCATCGAGGATGAAAGTAGAGCTTGAGCCTTAGCATGGTCCATCACTATGACCTCCTTCGGCTCTGTCTCCTCCTTTGAAGCTGGTTCCTTCCTCAGCCGGACATAACAGTCCGGATATGATGCCTTGCTGGGCCAGAATTCCACCCTCCAGGGGAACTGAGCCCAGCTTATCCGAGATGACGATCTTTCCAGTCGTCATCGGCATGTGCTCAGCATACCTCCATGGGTTAGCATCTGAGTACAAGGGAAGGTCTTTCACATTGAGCTTTTTCTGGGGCCCATGTGATTCTGCAAGGCACTGCATTCGCAGTTCCATTGCAGCCGCCTTCTCCTGATTCTCCTTCTGCATTTGTTGGATCATTCCAACAATAGAAGAGAGGGCCTGTCCCAGCTCTACTGGGAGACCGGCCGATGTAGAGGGGCTTGAACTTCATCCTGGGCTTCTGCCAGGAGGTCTTCCTCCTGACACCCGTCCACATCAGACATCCTGTCATTTAGCTGGATGTCTTGCATCGCGACCGCGACTTCAGCATCCACCTGGATCTGAACTTAGGGGATCTCCTCTTGAGGCTGGGGAATCACTGCACCAGCTGATGCCTTAAGGAAAAGATACGCCCTCATCTTCTCACTTGGAAGATAAGGGCCAGAAGTGTTCTTTTGGAAGCCCCTTACCCAGGTACGAAGCTTCTTCCTAGCTATTTAAATGTCTCATTAATCAGGTTAGTGCACACAGTACATACCTGAGGGTCCCAATACCGGAGATCATCCTTGGAGACAGCGTATGCTGCGTGTCTCCTACAAAACTCATGTCCGCAGAGGTTCTTGCTGCTGACATTGCAGAAAGCACTTCCCCACTTCGGAGTGTCCTTCTGTAAAGAGAAGAAATTTCCATGAGTATCAAGTGAACTATGTATCACTGGATATGCATAGTATAGCATAACAATTCAGAAAGGAAAGACACACACTTGTGTTTCCCTCACAACCCATTGTTGCAGCCTTCCAGATAATAAAATCAAAAATGGTTTATCTCTTCTAGAGTAACCAATGCAAGGTTTCCATAGGAAACAGGTGGAGCTCACACCTAAGCAATGATTTTAAAATCCTGGATAATAGACAGGGAAGAACTCAGCTTCCTATCTGAGGGCAACAGCAAAGGGCTGTGCAAGAAAACACAATAGTGTTAGAAGATACAGTGCTGTACCAAAACCTTTACTATAGTTTTCTTCTTACTGTATATGCTATACAGAAGAATACTAGTACAGTATAAGGGGGATGTGTGCCGGCCTGCCTTTGCCGGCCGGCACACACCACAACTAGCTTTAAAGTATACTACTTAACAGCTATAGGGCGGCAGCACTCTGGTTCAAATGCCTGTGCCGGTCGGCAGCTACTGCCGGCCGGTAACAGCCAGTGTTGGCCGGCAATGGCTGCCGGCCAGCACCTACACAAGGTAGTACCCAGCTGCCGGACACACTCTTGGTGACCGGCAGACAAGGGCTGACATAAGCCGGCCGGCAAAGGTACAAGACCGATGCCAGCCGGCAGCAAAAGAACCAGAGAACTACACCTGCCCGGCTGCCGGCCTCATAGGCCGGCAGCCGGGACAGGTACAGCACTAGAAGAAAATAGAATGGATGCCGGGATAAGAGTGTACACTACCTCCAAGCCCGGCAACCGAAAGAGTGCATATAAGGAAGGGGAGAAACTAATTCAGGCTTCCTTGACCAATGCCGTCCGGCTCTGCCGGCAGGCATGGATGAGGGACCAAGAGAGGTCCGGGCAGCACTCGAAAACATAAGACCCTTGCCGGCCAGCAGCTCTGCCGGCCGGCAATGGGCTGAGTCAATTCCACATCCCAACCTATACTAGGTCCAGAAGTAGAACGACGTACAGTACAGTAAGACCCCTGCCGGCCAGCTCTGCCGGCCGGCAAGGTACAGTACAGTAATGGCTAGGCCATTACGGAGATAGAGGGGGAAGGGACAAGAGGGTCCTGCCAACCTTGCTTTAGTGACAGATCACCCGCAGCCAAGAAACTTATCTTAGCCTAAGGGAGATCTAAGGGAAAAGGCCAGCAATACTTGCCAGCTTCCAGAGCACCAAAGCAAGGAAGGCGTTGCTACTCCCAAGGGAAGAACTTATCCTCCCCCGAGAACAGCAACAGGACTTAGTCTGGTCGATCACAAAAGAAGGAATCATAACTACAGAAACCTTCGGTAGTGACCTAAGGGAGCTAAGCTCCCTTTGTATGTGTTAGGTCAGCGAGGGGGACTCTGCCCCAAGCCAGACAACACAGACTCAGACTAAAAACTCTGTTGTTCTGTCCCTCTTGAACCATAACTACAGGAACAGGAAGGTACAGTAACACCCTAGTATAGTTTTATCGAAAATAAATTCGGAAAAAACCACTTAGGGATAAGCCCAAGGCTTAAACAGAGGGAAAGGGATTGCATACCTTCTCCGAAGAAAAGAAAGCAACCGGGGAGTATGATAAAGTATACTAAGGCTCAATAAGCAATTAGCCTAGGCACCAAGAGAATCGATTACCTAATTCACCGAAACTCACACGTATACAATCTTGGAAATATTCCACACAGTCTAAAATGTATAAAATATAGCCTAAAGCTTCAATAAAATTTTAATTACACTCGGAAAAACCAAATTCATGCATGAAGTACTAGGACCAAACGACTAGGCTACATGGCCTAGCGTAAGCCAGAATGGCGAATACTTCGCCAAATAATACTAAGCACGAAAGGAAATCCTATGTAAAGCTAAATACCTAAAATTTATTAAAGCAAAACAACCAGGAATGTCGCTCTGACTAACTAATTTATACATAGCGAGCGACAGTGTCCAGGACACCTCTGGTAGGCTACGGCTCTTGTATCAAAGATTAATCCTATTAATCACTCAAAATTTTACCAAGAGCCTACATTTATACATAACAGACACTATACTCAACTTATCAGAGGCCAACGAAGACGAAGAAGCCATGAAAAGCCGAATAAATCCAAGATTTGCGAGAAAAACAGGAAAAAACACCGAGTTGTTAAGCTACGCAAAAAGGAATACAGATGGCGCCAGGATTGGCGCCAGGCACGCATACGAATCGGGGCATAGGGAAGCCTTGGGAGCGGCTCCCCCTTTTTCTTTCCCGAATTCGTATCTCGTCAATCACCTCCTACGAGACGAAATCTCTGTCCAGGATGTAGATTGCCATGTGACGTGTCTAGAATACGTCCTCTGATATGTCGCGATATCCCTTTCACGAGGGATACTCGCTCCAGGAGTTAGAATTCTGGTACCTTAAGGTAAATTCTCTGGGAATATCGCCATAGTTGTAATATACCCTAGGAAGCTACCCCATAGGAACTTCCATCAGGACGACATGGCTTGAGCCCAAAAATATATATATATATATATATATATATATATATATATATATATATATATATATATATATATATATATATATATATATATATATATATATATATATATTTATGATAAATTTTGCAAATTTTTTACGTGTTTTTCATATTCAAATAAGCCATATATATTTTTGATACATTAATGTCTGGATTCTCTTAACGACTCGGGATCAGAGCCCCAGGCGAAATCCCACAAAGACAAGAGCTAGGCTCCGGCCGGGAATCGAACGCTAGTCGGAAAGCTTGTACAGACAGTGACTAACCCACTTGGCCACGAAGTGGGTTAGTCACTGTCTGTACAAGCTTGCCGACCAGAGTTCGATTACCGGCCGGAGCCAAGCTCTTGTCTTTGTGTGATTTCGCCTGGGGCTCTGATCCCGAGGTCGTTAAGAGAATCCAGACATTAATGTATCAAAAATATATTTGGCTTATTTGAATATATATTTATATATATATATATATATATATATATATATATATATATATATATATATATATATATATATATATATATATATATATATATATATATATATATATATATATATATATATATATATATATATATATATATATATATATATATATATATATATATATATATATATATAAAATATATGTATGTATGTACATATATATATATATTTATATATATGTACATACATACATGTATATATATATGATTCATTGATGAAGGGTTCTTGACATCATGAATGTTGCCCGACAATCGATGAAGGATCTACGTACTGCACAGCTATGGCTGCAATACATGGACATGATTGACATATTGAGGACATTCATGAGGTCGGAACGCACTGGTGACTGGCGTCTGCATGTGCACGCTTTGCACGACATGTTGCCCTACCTGGCAGCTGCAGGCCACAATCTCTACACCAAATCTATTTACGTCTACCTGCAGCGACTGGCACAACTGTCTATTCAGCACCCCGAGGTCCACCACCAGTTCCAGAATGGATATCACGTAGTGTGGCGCTCAGATCAGTACTGGGCCGGCTTGTCCACAGATCTTCTGATCGAGCAAGTGCTCATGAGAAGTGTGAAAACTGACAAGGGGCCATGGCATGAGCGAGTCGCAAAGGATCACGTGGCTGCTGTCCACCCCCATATGTGCAGAGGTCAACATGGCCTTGCAAGACTACACATCAGTGCCGTATGGGACCAGTGACCAGCACAAAGAACAAAGAGCAGCTCGACAAGCACGGGACACAGATGACACGCACAAACTCAATGGCTACCTGTCATCAAAGGATCCCTTTGGAAACGATCCAACTCTGCAAAGCATTGACACTGGCATCACAGCTGGAGATTCGGTCAATGCTGACCAAGCAGCGTCAGTGGGCAGGAAGATCTTAGATGGAATGGTTGGCAAAAAGGTTCTTGATCACACGTTCAAGAAAAAAAATCAGGTTGTGACTTTAGACACAAATTCATCAGTGAAAAATGGCAAAGAATCTGTTCTGATAGATCCACAACTGTTGTTCCAACGTCAGAGTACGGCAGGATCGCACTGTGATGACCTCACTGATGTCTTCATGTACGAACTATGCAGTTACCCACCAGCACTGTTTCAGACCATTGATATCCTGCTTGAGGACGACAAGCCAGCGCTAGCCGAGGCCATTTGGAAACACCTCCCTCTTGCTGTTCGCAACACAGTGCTGCCACAGAATGTGCAATATGTTCTGGATGGTGGGGCATTGCTACACAGAATTCCTTGGAATTTTGGCGAGACCTATGAAGGAATCTCCAGTCACTAGATACGATATGTTGGACACAGGTATGGTAAAGCTGTCATAGTGTTTGATGGATATGTGAGCGCACCCTCCACCAAAGATGTAGCGCACAGCAGGCACGTTCGATCTCACAGCAGTCCCCTTGTCAACTTCACAAAGAACATGGTATGTACTATGAAGAAAGATGACTTCCTTGCCAACCAAACAAATAAACAGAGCTTCATCAATCTACTGAGTGATGACCTTCAACGGCAGCACAACGATGTTCTTCATGCCAGGGCAGATGCAGATGTCCTCATAGTGGAGACAGCCATTGCACGTGCAAACACCAAGGACACCGTGGTAGTTGGCGATGACACCGATCTTCTTGTTCTCCTATGTAGTCGTGCAGGGCCCACATCACACAACCTGTTCTTCCGACCTGAGCCTAAGCTGATGTCAAGGAGGCAAGCAAGATGTTGGAATATCGAGCAAGTGCAAAAGACACTTGGACGCCATGTGTGTGACAAGCTCCTTGTGGCACAAGGACTCCTGGGTTGTGATACCACGTCAAGACTGTATTCCATTGGCAAATCAGCAGCTTTGAAGAAGCTGAACTCCAGTGCGTATTTCTCTGGGCTTTTGGCAACGTTCAACACTCCTGGAGCGTCGAAAGAGGATGTCATGACAGCTGGAGAGAATCCCGTGATTTGCTTGTACAATGGCCAGCCCGGGGAAACACTGGACATACTAAGGCTTCAGCGCTTTTGCCAGAAGGTTTCAACAAGCACTGTCAGAGTGGAGCCTCGTACCCTGCCCCCTACATCAGCATCTGCAAAGCAACATTGCCTACGGGTGTATGTTCAGGTTCAGCAGTGGCAAGGAGTTGGCATGGATGCCAATGGTTGGGGATGGGCTATCCGTGACGAGAGAATGGTTCCCGTTATGACCGAGATGAAGCCTGCTCCAGATTACCTGCTAGATGCCATCCACTGTGGCTGCAATACAGACTGCAGCACCCGACGATACAGCTGTCGCAAGTACAACCAGGAATGCTCTTCCGCCTGCAGTGAATGCAAAGGACTTCACTGTTCTAATGTGACCTTGCCAGAACCAGAAAGTGATCCAGAAGAAGAATGCGCTCTTGCTGGTCCTGAAGATGAATAAACATTTGTCTGTGTGGTCTGGTACATAGAGATGTCTTGGCAACATGATTAGACTTGACTCTCAGTTCATTCAACTCTTGATCCTTGGTCATGGTCATCTTAATTTAGCTAAGGTGGATGCCGGTGTCGTAATGTAACATGTATACAGTTGTTTGTCTACACTCTAGAATATACACTGAAAATTTTATGCAGATTTTTTTTCTTCAAACATTCTCTTAATGATTGCAAAATTTGGAAATGTTCCAATGCTCCAATTTTCCTTGATTTTTAGTATGTCATTCTCCACTAAATTTGACACTGAAAAATGCATGTTTCATTACTATTGCAATTTGTGGTGGGTTCGACCCAAAAATGACGTAGAATGACTGGCCTTTTTTTATGGGTCATGCACAGATATTAAACTTACATGGGATATTATTCGGAATATATCAATGCCTCGTAATTAATATATATTCTGCAAGAGGGATAAGATGTAATATTTTATGGAATATTATTATTATTATTATTATTATTATTATTATTATTATTATTATTATTATTATTAGACAAGCTACAACCATAGTTGGAAAAGCAAGAAGCTATAAGCCCAAGGCATCCAATAGGGAAAATAGCCTAGTAAGGAAAGGCAATAAGGAAAAAATAAATAATGAGAACAAATTAACAATAAATCCTTCTGAAAACAGTAACAACTTCAAAACAAATATATTATATATATTAACGATGAAAAGACTAGTCAGCCTGTTCACCAAAAAAAATTTGCGGCAACTTTGAAATTTTGAAGTTCTACTGATTCAACTACCTGAATAGGAAGGTCAACTTGGTCACAGCTGGAATAAAACTTCTCGAATACTATGTAGTATTGAGCCTCGTGATGTATTGATAAAAGCCTGCTGATAAAAATGAAAATGTTAAAAAAATTATCAAAATAAATATCATCTAACAGCTTCTATA
>NC_090738.1:78906495-78911495 GCF_036898095.1 Palaemon carinicauda
AACAGGTAGCTGCATATTGATATAGTGAGAGCACTATTACTATACTTTTGATAGAGTGAGTGCACTGTTACTCTACTTTTTATAGAGTGATAGCAGTATTACTCTACTTTTGTTAGAGTGAAAGTAGTATAACTCTCCTTTTGATAGAGTGATAGCACTGTTACTCTACTTTTGATAGAGTGATAGCACTGTTACTCTACTTTTGATAGAGTGATAGCACTGTTACTCTACTTTTTTATAGAGTGAGAGTAGTGTTACTCTACTTTTGTTAGAGTGAAAGAAGTATTACTCTCCTTTTGATAGAGTGATAGCACTGTTGCTCTACTTTTGATAGAGTGAGAGCACTATTACCCTAATTTTGATAAAGTGAGAGCACTATTACTCTGCTTTTGATAGAGTTGGACCACTTTTACTCTACTTTTGATAGAGTAAGGGCAGTGTTACCCTACCCTTGATAGAGGGAGAGCACTGTTACTCTCCTTTTGATAGAGTGACAGCACTGTTGCTCTGCTTTTGATAGAGTGAGAGCACTATTAACCTAATTTTGATAAAGTGAGAGCACTATTACTCTGCTTTTGATAGAGTGGGACCACTTTTACTCTACTTTTGATAGAGTGAGAGCACTGTTACCTTACCCTTGACAGAGGGAGAGCACTGTTACTCTCCTTTTGATAGAGTGAGAGCACTGGAAGTCTACTTTTGATAGAGTGAGAGCACTATTGCTCTACTTTTCACAGATTAAGAGCACTGTTACTCTGCTTTTGATAGAGTGAGGGCACTGTTATTCTACTTCTGATAGAGTGAGAGCACTTTTACTCTTCTTTTAATAGAGCGATAGCACTTTTGCTCGACTTTTAGTAGAGTGAGAATGTTATGCATTTTTGTACTGTAATACTATATGCTCTACGGGTATTAAGAGTAATGTTTTACAGTATTGTCTTGATAGAGCATGTTTAACATAAATTACTTTATAAGTGTAGTAGCGTATGTTATGAAGGATTAAATCATTGGTTTAGTTGTCCTAAAGTTAGGATGTGATTCTTCTTACTTTTGTATTGCAGTAGGATTCAATCTTTTATAGAGTGATGCTAATTTGTTATTTTTGTAGTGTTGTGTACGAGTTTTGTTTACATATTCTCACTCGAGAGTCAGAAATTGTTACTCTAGAGCAGAGATTTAGACCTGAGCAAGATTAAACGTATTTTAATAAGAAGTCTCTGATTATATCTTATCCAATTTAGAAGACAAGTCTGCGAAGATGCTGGGATAAGGACATTCTCTACAATTAACTAATATTATTCCAGGTATGTTGAGGGCAGTATCTAACTTTCATAACCAACTTCATATCCAATAGAGAGCAGTGTTACTCTGTTTTTCATAGAGTGTGAGAGTACTGTTACTCTACTTTTGATAGAGTGAGAGCACTGTTGCATAATTTACATAGATCGAGAGCACTGTAAATCGACTTTGGAGAAGAAGAAGAAGAAGAAGAAGAAGAAGAGGAAGAAGAAGAAGTGTGAGAGTACTGTTACTCTACTTTTGATAGAGTGAGAGCACTGTTACCCTGCTTTTGATAGAGAGTGAGAGTAGTCTTACTCTACTTTTTATAGAGTAAGAGCACTGTTGCATAATTTAGATAGAGCGAGAGCATTGTAACTTGACTTTGGAAAAGAAGAAGAAGAAGAAGAAGAAGAAGAAGAAGTAGGATAAGACAGAAAAAAAAGTCGATAGGCCTAATCCTGAGACGTGGAAATATTTCCAGGGCGTTCTACTGAGAGTGGAAGCAGAAAGTCGATGGCCCGCAAAATCACCTCCGCTTTCCGTAATGAAGGTTTGACTCTAGTCTACTTTTCGTATACGGATTAATATTCGTTTTTCTTCCGAAAAAGAAAGCATTGTCTCGTAAAACAACCGTAGGTTTAGAGAGATCACCAATTAGGTTCAAATGGTTGAGATTCTTGTGGATCTTTTCGTTTGTTTTTACTTTTTTCATTATATGACTTACGGAAAAAGGTTGTAGACAGCTTATATCTTGAGATTCCGAAGAGAGCTTGGTTACCAAAATCTACATTAGCAACTGGAGGAAATCCTTGTTATTTTGTCTTCTCTTTTTTACTTCCAAGGAAAATATCTCCGTCGTATTTAAATCTATGAAAAATCAATAACGTAAAAATTCTGACTATAAATGTTCTATACACTGATCGCTAAGGTTGATATTTGCAATGATTATTTAGCTTAGAATTTCTCATATTTATGTATCAAACCACTTGTATAATATTAGAATTTTAAAGGGAAGATATAAAATATTAACAACAATGTTGTTGATTTTATTTATTCTTATAAAATGAGGATATGTTATGATTTCTTCAGTACACATCTCTAAACGATTAATGTAAAATGGACTGATTTAAGCAAAGCCTAGATATAATGAAGTAATAAACATATAGTGATTCAAAGTGGTCTTAAGAATCTACCCCCCCCCTCTCTCTCTCTCTCTCTCTCTCTCTCTCTCTCTCTCTCTCTCTCTCTCTCTCTCTCTCTCTCTCTCTCTCACACACAGAAACATGTCTTAAAATCCCACACAAAAAAAAAAAAAAATTAGTAGCAGGTAAAATGTAAACAAAACAAAATTACAATGTAGAAAGTTACATCGTGTGAAATTTCTTTCCACATCTTGTTATTTTCCCCATTCCCAAGTGAAGCAGGAAGCAGACTTTTTTTCAACTTATCATATAGGGGAAGATGAACATAAAACTCTTAAGAAATATACCAAGATAACTTTATAAATAAATTCTTGAGTCTGGTGGATTAACAAAAAAATCCTTTAACTGGTAGATTGTGTACAGAATCGATTTCTAGATAATAATATTATCGGATTCTATTACTATATCGAAATATCATCACATCCATTATCTTACCTCTACTAATGTCATCTGTGTATTATTATTATTATTATTATTATTACTATCCAAGCTACAACCCTAGTTGGAAAAGCAAGATGCTATAAGCCCAGGGGCTCCAACAGGGAAAAATAGCCCAGTGAGGAAAGGAAATAAGGAAATAAATAAATGAAGAGAACAAATTAACAATAAATCATTCTAAAATAAGAAACAACGTCAAAACAGACATGTCATATAATAAACTATCAACAACATCAAAAACAAATATGTCATAAATAAACTATAAAAAGACTATGTCCGCCTGGTCAACAAAAAAGCATTTGCTCCAACTTTGAACTTTTGAAGTTCTACTGATTCAACCACCCGATTAGGAAGATCATTCCACAACTTGGTCACAGCTGGAATAAAACTTCTAGAGTACTGCGTAGTATTGAGCCTCGTGATGGAGAAGGCCTGGCTATTAGAATTAACTGCCTGCCTAGTATTACGAACAGGATAGAATTGTCCAGGGAGATCTGAATGTAAAGGATGGTCAGAGTTGTGAAAAATCTTATGCAACATACATAATGAACTAATTGAACGACGGTGCCAGAGATTAATATCTAGATCAGGAATAAGAAATTTAATAGACCGTAAGTTTCTGTCCAACAATTTAAGATGAGAATCAGCAGCTGAAGACCAGACAGGAGAACAATACTCAAAACAAGGTAGAATGAAAGAATTAAAACACTTCTTCAGAATATATTGATCACCGAAAATCTTGAAAGACTTTCTCAATAAGCCTATTTTTTGTGAAATTGAAGAAGACACAGACCTTATATGTTTCTCAAAAGTAAATTTACTGTCGAGAATCACACCTAAAATTTTGAAAGCGTCATACATATTTAAAGAAACATTATCAATACTGAGATCCGGATGTTGAGGAACCACCGTCCTTGACCTACTTACAATCATACGTCTAATTTTCCTGCATTTCCATACATTAGTAAACGTTGGTATACTTTGATAAATGGATTCATATTGTATATATTCCACAAATATAATGATATTGAATTCTATATCTTTACTCTTGAGAATATCAGTTTTAATTTAAATTCTTACGCATAAGTATAAAAACTATAATCATGCAATACCAGATCACAGATATTTCTAAAACTCGACCCAGAATAATAAAAAGGATTATTCCATACGGATGAGAATTCGTTTATAGATTTCCGATGGAAATGCTATTATTTCAGGGGATATGAGTATAGTAGGAGAGAGAGAGAGAGAGAGAGAGAGAGAGAGAGAGAGAGAGAGAGAGAGAGAGAGAGAGAGAGAGAGAGAGAGAGAGAGTTTTCTCAAATTACGGGTAATGTGTATTAGGGAACTGCAGTTATCCATGAAAGTTTATCAACTTTTTTCTTGATTTTTAGTATCCTTTGAAATAGGATTAAAGAAAAGCAAGTGAATTTTTCGGAAAGCAACATATAAAAATGCAACGTTGTCACGAGCTCTTATGAACAACATATCTTTTAATACCATAAAAAGTGAAACAACCGAAAGATATGATAAAGGGACATTTTGTCATGATGAAAATTTAAACTTCTCGATCGCTATTTTATTCTTTTCATTCATCAAATTATCTGAATTTTTTTATCCAATTAATTTGAAATAGTCAAATTTTAGAGACCGGTTGACTCGTCGGAAAATCCTTGCCAAAATATTTACAACTTAATTTCAGCAATAGAATCCAGATTTTTCAATCTACTTGATAATTCAAAAAATTCTCCTGTCCTTTAATCGGTCAATCTACTTATTTCGCATTGCTTTTGACAGGATCTTAATCTACCTGACATCCATAAAATTAATTCCTACGAAGATAATTGAGCATCAGTGTCTCTATTTAACAACCTGTTAATTCCGAGACAGAATGCTTACCACCTCGGACAGAGGTCCCACTGTTCAATGAATAGAGAGCAGCTCCTTCCTGCAAGTCATTTGCATGATGCCTAAACAAACCTGTACGTGGAAAACCCCTCGAATATGGCGTGGTGTCTTAGACTAGACTGGAACATGTTGCAGGAATGATTAAACAACTAAAGCTTGATTTACCATTTT
>NC_090738.1:78928995-78931495 GCF_036898095.1 Palaemon carinicauda
AGTTATATATATATATATATATATATTATAATATATATATATGTATATATATAAATATATATATACATATATATATATATATATATATATATATATATATATATATATATATATATATATATATATATATATATATATATATATATATATATATATATATATATATATATATATATAAATATATATATTATATATATATATATATATATATATATATATATATATATATATATATATATATATATATAAATATATATACGCTTATATATGAATTTAAAATATATATATATATATATATATATATATATATATATATACATGTATATATGTATATATATATATATATATATATATATATATATATTATATATATATATATATATATATATATATATATTATATATATATATACATATATATATATATATATATATATATATATATATATATATACGCTTATATATGAATTTAAATATATATATATATATATATATATATATATTATATATATATACATGTATATATGTATATATATATATATATATATATATATATATATATATATATATATATATATATATACATATATGTATATATAATTATGAATATATATATTTATATATAGATATATATATATATACTATATATATATATATATATATATATATATATATTATATATATATATATATATATCATCTTCACATGTAGTATGTTATTCTTATTAAAACGTGTGAAGCCTCATAACACTTTAGACGTACAAAGAATGATACAAATTACCCAAACCTCTTATTTGGAAGATTTTGCACATCTAATTAAAACTAATTCACTCTGATTAAAGTATACAGTAAATCTTAATGTAATCAAATAAAGTTCAATCCAGCTTTAGTTGTTTAACCCTTCCTGCAACATGTTCCAGTCCAGTCTTATACACCATGCCTCATACGAGTCGTTTCCAACGTAGAGGTTTATTTAGGCGGTATGCAAATGACTTGCAGGGAGGAGCTGCTCTCTATTCATTGGACAGTGGGACCTCTGTCCGAGGTAGTAAGCATTTTGTCTCGGAATTAACAGGATGTTGAATAGAGACACTGCTACTCAATTATCTTCGTAGGCATTAATCTTGAGGATGCCACGTAGATTATAATCCTGTCAAAAGAAATGCTGAATAAGTAAATTCAACGATTAAGGAACTTGAGAATTTTATGAATTATTAAGCATATTTAAAAATCTGAATTGTAATGCTGAAATTTAGTTGTGATCATTTTTGTAAAGATTGTTTGACGAGTCGATCATTCTCTGAAAATCTAAAAGTTTTTATGAATTAGAAAAAAAAAAACTATTTAGCTATGTTAATGAATGAAAGAATTAAAATATTGATCGAAAGATTAATTTTTTTCATCATGACAAAATGTCCCTTCATAATATCTCCGTATCCTCTTATAGAAATTTTGGCGTTCACTCTTGTGGTCACTTTTTTATCGTATTCAAGCTGGTAATTATTAACAAATATATTGTTCATAACTGCTCGTGGTAACATTGCCTTTTTACATATTGATTTCCAAAAATTTTACATGTTTAGTGTTAATGATATTTCATAAAACCATAATAAATGAATATTTCTTTTTTCAGGTAACATTTTGAGCATTATTTGTTTTTTTTTCATATAAATCTTTATTATAGTTTAACATTTTTCCCATTATTGATACTCAACTCTGATAATGGACACTAAAATAAAGAAAAAAAGTTGGAAAACTTTCATGGATAACTGCAGTTTCCCAATACACATAACCCGTCCTTTAAGAAAAACCCTCTCTCTCTCTCTCTCTCTCTCTCTCTCTCTCTCTCTCTCTCTCTCTCTCTCTCTCTCTCTCTCTCTCTCTCTCTCTCTCTTCTACGTCCTACTAAACTCATATCCCCTGAAATAATAGTATTTACATTGGAAATCTATAAACGGATTCTCATCCGGATGGAATAATCCTTTTTATTATTCTGGGTCGAATTTTAGAATTTTATGTGATATGGTATAGCACAATCAGAGTTTCTATACTTACGCTAAAGTATTAAATTATAATTGATATTCTTCATGAGTAAAGATATAGAATTCAATATTCTATTATTTGTGAAATAAATACATTATCAATCCATTTATCAAAGTGTACCCACGTTTACTAATTCATGGATATGCACGAAAATTAAACAAAGATATAAATATTTAGATGACATTATAACAGATATATTGATAGATGTAGTGATATTCCGAAATGGTAATATAACCAGATAATATCATCAGATTCTGTACACCATCCACCAGTCAAACATTTTTATTTTCTTATTCGACCTGACTCAAGAATCTAGGTATGAAATGATCATGGCACATTTCTTAAGACTTTCATATTCATCTTAGCCTGTATAAAAAGTTGAGCAGAAGGCTGCTTCCTGCTTCCCTCGGAAATAGGTAAAATAACGAGAATTCGTAAGAGATATCTTACGGTGTAATT
>NC_090738.1:78941495-78948995 GCF_036898095.1 Palaemon carinicauda
ATTGCCGTATATTATTGATTTTTTTTTCATGTTTATGTGTTAGAAAGTGTGCCTTGATGGTTGGGCTAACACGTGCATGTCTTTTTTTTTATCTGAGATGTCGTATATTAGAATGTCGGGCATTTTACCGCGAGTGTCCCTTTTTCATTTTTTTTCATTTTTTTGCCAAGTCATTTTTCCGTAAGATATTGCGAAATAGTGTCGTAAAACTTTTGCTTTTTTAGTGTTGGAAAGTGTGTCTAGATGATCTGGCTACCCATGCGTGATTTTTTTTTGTCAGATACGACGTAGTTATTGGTATATTGGGTATTTAACTGCGGTTGCCAATTTCTGTTTTTTTTCAATATTTGTAAAAATTTACTACGTAGTAAGGAATTGCCGTATATTATTGATTTTTTTTTCATGTTTATGTGTTAGAAAGTGTGCCTTGATGGTTGGGCTAACACGTGCATGTCTTTTTTTTATCTGAGATGCCGTATATTAGAATGTTGGGCATTTTTCCGCGAGTGCCCCTTTTTATTTGTTTTGCATTTTTTTGCTTAGTCATGTTACCGTAAGGAATTGGCAAGTAGTGTCGCAAAACTTATATTTTTATAGTGTTGGAAAGTGTTTCTAGATGATCTGGCTACCCATGCCTATTTTTTTTTTAGCCAGATATGGCGTATATATAAGTATGTGTTCGATTTTCCTGTGATTGCCATTTTTTCGTTTTTTCCCATTTCTTTCAAAATTACTACGTACTAAGGAACTATCACAGAGTAATATTTCATTTATATGTTTATTTGTCGGAAAATATGCCTTGATGGTTTGCCTAGCACGTGGCTGAAATTTTTTTTTTCTGAAATGCCGTATATTAGAATGGCCATTTTTCCACGAGTGCCCTTTTTTATTTGTTTTGCATTTTTTTGCTTAGTCATGTTACCGTAAGGAATTGGCAAGTAGTGTCGCAAAACTTATAATTTTATAGTGTTGGAAAGTGTTTCTAGATGATCTGGCTACCCATGCCTATCTTCTTTTTTTAGCCAGATATGGCGTATATATAGGTATGTGTTCGATTTTCCTGTGATTGCCATTTTTTCGTTTTTTCCCATTTCTTTCAAAATTACTACGTACTAAGGAACTATCACAGAGTAATTATTCATTTAGATGTTTATTTGTCGGAAAATATGCCTTGATGGTTTGCCTAGCACGTGGCTGAAATTTTTTTTTTCTGAAATGCCGTATATTAGAATGGCCCTTTTTCCACGAGTGCCCCTTTTTATTTGTTTTGCATTTTTTTGCTTAGTCATGTTACCGTAAGGAATTGGCAAGTAGTGTCGCAAAACTTATATTTTTATAGTGTTGGAAAGTGTTTCTAGATGATCTGACTACCCATGCCTATCTTTTTTTTAGCCAGATATGGCGTATATATAGGTATGTGTTCGATTTTCCGGTGATTGCCATTTTTTCGTTTTTTCCCAATTCTTTCAAAATTACTACGTACTAAGGAACTATCACAGAGTAATGATTCCTCTAGATGTTTATTTGTCGGAAAATTTTGTTTACTTTTTTTTTGATTGAATATCATCAAATTTTTTTTAGCTAAAATATTGTTTTACATTTTTTTTTTCGATTTTATTTCCCTTCAAAAAAATTTTTTTGGGTCAGAATTTTAATTTTATAGTCGTAAAATAATCGACAATTATCCAGCAACCCACCATACAATTTTTATGCATATCCAATAATAATTAGATTAGTAAATAACACCTTGAAATTGACATACCCTTCCTACATTTCAAGTGGCAGATTAGGGAGTCTGAGTCAGTGTGGTTGGCGGCCATTTTGTGGACATATCCGAAGCGTAAGCTGCCCTATCTATATATATTCTTGTTCCCTATAGAATTTGTGATATTTTGGTATATTTTTACCTGCATAAATATCATATTATATATTAAATATAGGTATTTTTTTACGAAATTTCTAAGTACTCAAAAAATTACCTTTAGATATGGCCCCTGATATAAATGTAATTTACAAAATAATGAAGATTTTTTTACATATTTCTATTTTAGGATAACATATGTTTATTCCCTAAAAAAATTAGCCACTTCCTATTTCATTTGGGTACCCAAAAAAATTCATGAAATTTGGACAAATTTTTTTGGCCAAAAAAAGTTACCCTTTTTTTCTCATTTCAGATCTTCACCTCCATGGGTCTGACTTCATCCAAAATACATCAAGATGTGTCCTAAACATTCAAGAATCAATTCCTAAAAGGATTTGTGTATATATGTATAAACTTTTTTTTTATGAATTTTTACGTCAGGTCTTTTTTTTTTCTACTTAATTTTTTAAAATATTTATAATAAATAGTTTTTCTGCAGATGAGTAGTATTTATCTTTACAGTTGTTTTAAGCATTCATTGAAGTCTTTTTTGGCAAAAGAAAAAAGGAGGTTACTGCAAAAACTGATTTTTCAAGAATTTTTTTTGGCGTCGGGGTCGTTCGCGTCCGAGTATACCCTTAAAGGGGTGTCCGAGGACCGTACCTATCCAGGGTTAATAAATATAAGGAGCAACTTTTCCATTTCCTCAATTACTTGTGGCCTTTGCTTACTAATTGCTGTCACTCCCTGTGCAACATTAGCTTTCTTTATCACTTCCTCATTTTTCAAAAAGGTTGAAATGGTCGACTTCGCCATGCCATACTGTAAGGCTAGATCAGACACTCGTACACCATTCTCGTATTTCGCAATAATTTCCTTCTTCAACTCGATCATTGTTCTCACTGTTTTCCTCTTATCCTTCCACTTATCACTAACTTTCTTGGGGCCCATTATTATCGGCAAAAAAAGACAATAAAACGCACTAAATCACAATAAATTCTCAACACGTGTTGTCGGACTGACGCTCTCTCTTGAAATGATGCTACCCGACCAAGCGAGAGTAGCCGAGATGGCCGCTCATCTCACTCGGCCACGCGTTCGGCTGTTCGAGTTCCGAGTTTTTGTTCGAACACCGCAGCAAAAACTACTCAAATTTTTTGGTCGAACTCCGATTTGTTCGAATTTAGAGTCGTTCGACTACCGAGGTATCACTGTATATATATATATATATATATATATATATATATATATATATATATATATATATATATATATATATATATAAAACTGGAGAGGATATTTGAACAGTAAAGCAGATTAGGCTGAGAAAGCTACGAATTCAGGATGTGGCTCTGGTGTAAAAATTTCTCACAAAATTATTAATGTTATCTCTATGTGGCAAAGAGGAAGTAGCATATACCCTTCTAAAAGAGAGATGGATCTGTTGTAACAAGAGAAGACGAAGAAAAACAACATTAGATAGGACACTTTGGTGTGGTTATGAATAGGGGATATGAAAGGAATAACTTGATTGATATACTGTACTTGAAACTTATAAAGACCTTGATGTGCCCATGAATGAATTAAGTGTATTTGAAGTGGAAGCTATCCTCAAAACGCTTAAGATATGGAAATCCCCTGGATACGATGAAATAACTGCCGAAATGATACTGACCGAAAATGAAGTGACTCCCAGAGTATTTGCAAGATTATTTTATAGCCTGTGGCATGAAGAGGCAAATCCGGATGAATTGGAGTGGAGAGAGTTTGTAAAAATGGCAAAAAAGGGAGACCTGACTGATTGCAATAATTACAGACGAAAATACATACTGCAGTTGTTATGGAAATAATTAGTATGCTAATTCTAAAGAGACTCTAGAGAAAGAATAAAGTAAAGCGGAGAGATGAAAGATCAGGTTTTAATAAATGTAGAAGTTACAATGATCTAATTTTCATTTTGGGACATGTGCAGCAATGCGTGGAATATAAAAAAATAACTTTTGATGTCATTTGTGGACTATGAAAAATCCGTTTACAGTGTGCACTGGCTAATCATATGGAGAGTCCAGCCTTATTATAGAATTCCTTTTAAATATGTAAATTTGATTAAGTCTGTTCACGAGCATAGCAAGTGCAAAATAATGCTAAAGGAGTCTTATAAAATTAATTTCCAGTGAACACCGGATTACTCCAAGGGAATGTGTTGTCACCTATATTGTTTATCCTTCTCATGGACTGGATTTGTGATAGGAATTTAGCAGACCTCGAGTATGCTGATGATGCTGTCCTTGTTAGCAAAACACCACAGGATTTGCAATGCTTGCTTACCGAATGCAGGAAACATCACACGAGGCTGGGCTGGAGATAAATAGAAGAATGCCAGAGATGATGAGAACTGAGAATGCAATGCAAAATGAAATATCATTGGAAGGATGAAAGGTCAATGAGGTAGAATTTTTCAAGTATTTAGGAACTTTAGTGTCTTCAGAATTAGAGTTTAGTGAAAGATTGAAACGCAAATCAGACCATGGCTATGTTAAGTAAAATTTGGAAATCAAATCGCCGGAAAGTACATATAAAAATCATACTATATATCAGTTTAGTGAGATCGGTGTTACTGTATGGACATGAGTTACAGTATGACAATGAAACAATATCCAATAGATTTAGTTGAATTAAGAACAAAGCCTTAAGAAGGATATTGGGAATTATATATCAGGACAGGATTAGAAATGAAACTATTAGAGAGATTACTCAAGTGCCATATGTTGATGAGATCATGATGAGGTGTAGATGGACATGGTTTTGGCATGCGCTTCGTAGTCTCCAAGAGATATTAGTTCACCAAACGCTCAGCGGGGCTCCACAAGGCACTAGAAAAGTTGGAAGACCCAGACTTATATGGATGAGGAATATAAAGCGCTAAGTAGGAGATGATGATTGGAGAAGTATTGAATTAAAAGCTCAATATAGACACAAGTGGTGAAATCAAACTAAGTCCCTTTTCGTCAATAGGCATGTGAGGAGATGATGTTGATGATATGCATCTATACATCATGGGTATCCCAAGTAAAATTGATCTCGACTTACAGTAAATATTAAAATTAGACTTCTCTGTTCGAAATCAAGACAATTTAAGATACCGAAATCTGAAAAGCTTCTTAGGTAAGCAATGAGACCGTTAAATCGCCTATATCCTACCATAAAGTCGAGCTATACTTCCTAATTATATAGTCAATGTTGAAATTACACTAAAAAATCAAACCAATAACTCTGCCATGGTAATTCAACCAACGTAATTGTGCCAATTCTTTTACCTGAAGAAAGTGTAGTCTTTGATATCCCATACATGTGTTAGATGCTATTCATTGTTTGGTTAGTGCTTATCTTTTCCTAGGAATATCACTATAATCTATTAATGCTTTTGAAAGCATTGCCTCATTTACTTCGTGTAACAAGATATTTCTTACTTAAATACTTAAATATCAATTGATCTTGAATTCATCTCACGTTTTGTGCTATACATTTCCTCAGTAAAAAAAGAATTCAGAATATAGAGGATTAAACTTTATTTTCCTCCTGCTATAACTCCTGTTGATATCGATGCAACTGATAATGTAATACACAGTAAAATCATATATAGTTTAAAATTCTGAGATTTTTTTATTCTTCTAATAGGTATCTTCATATTGATATGGTGACAGTACTATTACTATACTTTTGATAGAGTGAGAGCACTGTTACTCTACTTTTTATAGAGTGAGAGCAGTGTTACTCTACTTTTGTTAGAGTGAGAGCAGTATTACTCTCTTTTTGATAGAGTGATAGCACTGTTACTCTGCTTTTGATAGAGTGAGAGCACTATTACCCTAATTTTGATAGAGTGAGAGCACTATTACTCTGCTTTTGATAGAGTGGGAGCACTGTTACCCTACCTTTGATAGATGTAGAGCACTGGTACTCTACTTTTAGTAGAGTGAGAATGTTATGCATTTTGAACTGTGATACTATATGCACTACGAGTATTAAGAGTAATCTTTTACAGTATTGCCTTGATAGAACATGTTTTAACATAAATTACTTTATAATTGTAGTAGCGTATGTTATGAAGGATTAAATCATTGGTTAGTTGTCCTAAAGTTAGGATGTGATTCTTCTTACTTTTGTATTGCAGTAAGATTCAATCTTTTATAGAGTGATGCTAATTTGTTATTTTTGTAGTGTCGTGTACGAGTTTTGTTTACATATTCTCACTCGAGAGTCAGAAATTGTTATTCTAGAGCAGAGATGTAGACCTGAGCAAGATTAAACGTATTTTAATAAGAAATCTCTGATTATATCTTATCCAATTTAGAAGACAAGTCTGCGAAGATGCTGGGATAGGGACATTCTCTACAATTAACTAATATTATTCCAGGTTATGTTGAAGGCAGTATCTAACTTTCATAACCAACTCCATATCCAATAGAGCGCACTGTTACCCTGCTTTTGATAGAGTGTGAGAGTATTGTTACTCTACTTTTGATAGAGTGAGAGCACTTTAACCCTGCTTTTGATAGAGTGTGAGAGTACTGTTACTCTACTTTTGATAGAGTGAGAGCACTGTTGCATAATTTACATAGAGCGAGAGCAATGTAACTCGACTTTGGAAAAGAAGAAGAAGAACAACAACAACAACAAAAAGAAGAAGAAGAAGAAGAAGAAGAAAGAAAAGACAAAGAAAGACGATGGGCCTAATCCTGAGACGTGGAAATATTTCCAGGGCGTTCTACTGAAAGTGGAAGCAGAAAGTCGATGGCCCGCAAAATCACCTCCGCTTTCCGTAATGAAGGTTTGACTTGAGTCTACTTTTCGTATACGGATTAATATCCGTTTTTCTCCCGAAAAAGAAAGCATTATCTCGTAAAACAACTGTAGGTTTAGAGAGATCACCAATTAGGTTAAAATGGTTGAGATTCCTGTGGATCTTTTCGTTTGTTTTAAATTTTTCTTTATACGACTTAGGGGAAAAGGTTGTAGCCAGATTATATCTTGAGATTCTGAAGAGACCTTGGTTACCAAAATCTACATTAGCAACTGGAGGAAATCTTTGTTATTTTGTCTTCTCTTTTTTACTTCCAAGGAATATATTTCTGTCGTATTTAAATCAATGAAAAAATCAATAACGTAAATTCTATACACTGATCGCAAAGGTTGATATTTGCAATGATTATTCAGATTAAAATTTCTGTTTTTTATGGATCAAACCACTCGTATAATATTAGAATTTTAAAGGGAAGATATAAGAGAATAACATGAATGTTGTTGATTTTATTTATTCTTATAAAATTTAGATATGTTATGATTTCTTCAGTACCCATCACTAAACGATTAATGTTAAATGGACTAATTTAAGCAAAGCCTAGGTAAAATGAAGGAATAAACATATAGTGATACAAAGTGGTCTTAAGAATCTTACCTCTCTCTCTCTCTCTCTCTCTCTCTCTCTCTCTCTCTCTCTCTCTCTCTCTCTCTCTCTCTCTCTCTCTCTCTCGCACACAGAAAAGTATTTAAATCCAACAAACAAAAATAAGTTGCAGGTAGAATGTAAACAAAACAAAATAACAATGTAGAAAGTTACATCGTGTGAAATTTCT
>NC_090738.1:78966495-78971495 GCF_036898095.1 Palaemon carinicauda
ATTGTTCTGTCCTTAAGTCCCGATATGGCACCCCTAATGGATTACTGTGCGCATCAAGCTCCTTGCCTGTCTGGAAAGGTGAAGCCAGGTGTTCTCTTCGACCTTAGCGTCGACCCCATTCAACGAGAAGCTGCCCTGGCCTGCTGACCTGCCTGGTCATTGAATCCGGGCACCTCTGGCTCACCCTCATCCCCCTCTTCCAAACATGACTCATCAAGGAGTCCTATGGCTGCCGGCTGGAGACTGAAGGAGTGGAACCTGGGATCCTTATTTACCACAAACGAGGATTCTTGGGGTGAGCCAGGCAAGAGTGCAACGTGCCAATTAGTGCGACAACCAGGTCAACAGCTATCACGGGCATAGGACTATCTTCAAAGGAGTGCAGGTACTACATCAATGGCCATTTAGTTTTCCCCCAATTCTTAGCTTAGACTAATTTTAACTTTATAGGGAACCTGGCATTTACACTATTCGGACTGTGTGCGGTGGGATTGTGTGTATATATTTTTTTCTATACAATTTTTTGCCTTTTGAGACTAACACAGTCTCTGGGTCACATGAGCCACGTGTCCGACCCCATTTCGATTTTTTATTATTGCAGACCACGTGTCTAACTAACTAATTTTCATCATTTTGAATTGCATTTTTATGATTCTATTTTGTCTTTGTTAAGATGTCCGTTTCTTTGATGTAAATTTGTGAATAAATCAATATTAGGTTAATTAAACCTCCTTAGTATTTTTGCTCCCTCATTTATTTTAATGTGTGAAATGAATAGTTGATCACGGGACAAAATACCCAATATTTAAAGAGTAAGTCTATAGGTGGTAACAGCGAGGAACTTTGCATTAATATATTTGCTTCAAAGGTAAAGATCCTTATCTTTAAACTTTTAAACTACTTTACATCACTGCTCCCATTTTGGATTTTGTCTTCCTTACATTAACGTAAAATACCTGTCCATCATCTCATTAGGGTAGCTGGGACGGAGCCGAAACAGAGCCTGAGAATGAGATGACTATAGACCTGACAAAGCTAGAGTAGGCCATAAATTATTGATATTTCTACGTGTGGAGTACTCCGGCCTCTGGACAGTAAATTTCCCTTTTGTATTTAAGAGTGATGGTTTGTGAATTGTGACAGTAAAGTATTAGCAGGGTGTTTGTGCCCCGAGAGTAAGTGCTCATATCCTCCCCTGTTGAACTTTATGTAACTGTTATAAGGAGACTTTCCCGGACTAAGTTCCCACTCAGAACACATAACATAAAAAATTTCTCCACACGAGTGGTCCTTCGAACCGGATCTTTTACCTTTGACTTGTGAAGCATTAACGTAATTTATCTGCTTGATTAAACATATAGTAACTCGCTATATCTCTTACCCACATGCACACAGCCAGTTTGTCGAATGTGTAATGCCCAGACTTCAATTGGGAAGAGAAATTTGTAATCATTATGTTTCTGTATCGACCACGTGTTTAAGGAAAGAACTACGTAACCAGGTTAATTTGTTGCTTGAATGTTCTCTACAGAAAGACTAGAATTTGTCTTAGGAACTTCGCCTTGTCTCGGATCCGTTCACCCACGTTTGGCGAAATCCACTTATACCAGAAAGTTCTAAGCTACCTGAACTAAGGTTTTTGTTGTTCAGACGCCCGTGTTTGCTGCTCAGCTAGAGCGCCGGTGTACTCGTTCTGTCAACTAATTTTGCTAGCTAAGCATCTAATTTGTAACATTTTGTACCTTGGTCTACCTTCCTTTGTGTCGTTTACCTTCCCTAACCAACCTTAATCTTTCTAACTAACGTTTCCCGTATACCTAGCACATGTCCTTGTCCTAAAGAGTGAATTGGCGCAACATAATTTTAAGTCTTCTTACAAGTAACGTAGAAACTTAATTTAACCAAGTCCGTTTCAGTCCACGTGTTTGTTCCGAGATGGCGGATCTTGTTTACAACCCAAACTAAGGGTACATAATTGTTTGCTACCGTAAGTAAATAAGTTCGTGCAGTTCATTTAATTTCCTTTAGCGAGGAAATATTGTTTTTGTCCTTTAGCGAGGATATTTTTGTTTTACCTCCGTGCGAGGGAAATTTTATATTTTTTTTAGCCTCCACGAGAGTGCTCTTTAAAGTCGCTGCCTTGTGCGTCAATCTACATTTTGAGTAGTTCAGTGGTCGCCTTAGTGCGCCCGTAATTGTGAAATCGTCACAACAGTGTCAGCCTCGACCTGTTATTTTAACTTTTAACTTGAATCTTTGCATTCATAAGCCCATGTGCTTTCTAATATGTTCTACTTTAAAGTAACTTAATTAGTCATTATCGCCACGTGCGTAAATAATTCTGTTTAGTGAAGTCTAAAGTCACGTGACCTGGGCATCGTCTGCTTTGTTGGACCCGGTCACTTTGAACGTTAAAGTAATTTTGTGATTTACATTTTGATTTATCATTTAAACAATTTTTCCCTCATCATGAGTAAATTTAAATGTTCAATTATCAACCTTGTAAATTTGCAAAGTTTCATTTTTACATTCCTTTAAAATTCAGATTTATCCCTTGTTTTGTTTTACGAATCCGTTCATCAAACGTGGTCATTCCAAGATGGCGGACTTCATGTTTAACGTAAACAACCCTCCACCGCCTAAGGCGGAAACGCTTAGCCCCGAGGAGATTAACGCTAGGCTTAATGAACAGGAGATGACATTCACCTTTGTTTGTGAGGACGCAGATCTAGCACTTCATGCTCTCGCTTCTGTGGATTTTCCCAGCATGGGTCCAGAAGCCGTAAATCATTTTAAAACCCTTATTGGTAAAGTAAGAGACAAGCTTTGCAATTACAAGAATTTTTGGAGACGTCATTACGACCATCCTATTGTCAAAATAAATTATCCCGTGCTTGCTGCTTGTTCAAGTAAAGTTGAAATTGCTTTTAATAGCCTAATGGCTCATCCTAATTTAACTATCAAACCTAATCAGTCTTGTTCTTCTTCGAGTGCAATACCTTCAGAGACACGTCCCCTAATTGTTATTTCTAACGTATCGGCAGTCAAGCCCAATGTTCATAATTTTGTATCAATTCCCCAACCTGTAAAATCTTCAAATTTTAATACTATGTTGCCAACACGGCACACAATTAGTAATTTTGTGTCAGCCCCACCTGCTCTGCCCTCATCTCCAAACCTTAAGCCGCCAGTGTTTGATCGCCCTCAACCCCCTTTGTCTTTGCCGCCGGTGACAGTCCGTCCCGTAGGAAATACCAGTCACAGTCTTAAAATGGACCCCCCAAGTGGTAGCACGAATACCACCCAACTTAACCGTGTGCCTGATGGCCAGCAGAGGCCTGTACCGGTTGTAAATTCAATAACTAAAACTGTACCATCCCAAGGACCAGCGCCCACGTTGCCTGATTGTCCTATCTTTAAGCCCGTAACATCCGCTCCAACCCGTGTTGACGCTAAAATATCCACGTCAAAATCTGGAACCCGCTCTCAGAACGAGCCACGTGATTGCAAGGTTGAGACTTTAGTTGTCAGAAAGGAACCTTTTGCGCTGACGGCGGATTTAGCGAAGGTCACACATATAGACCTAGCACTGGAGCTTAGAGCCTGTTTACGATTCACTTTGCTTGAGGATAACGGTACCATGAACATCATTCATTATTTGCATTCACTTTTGTATGGCACAACTGTAAGCCTTTATTATTTTTGCCAAGTCATTCAGCAGCATTTTTTCGGTCAATCCCATGCTTTAACTTTAAAACGTAAATTTAATTCTTGCCTTGACAATTTGTCATTTTATTATAATCCCCCTGACATCCTTCAGCTTGTGCTGAATATAACTTTTCCTTTAATTGTTCCCCTTGCAAACGTTTTTCTTAAAGACGACATCCAAGACCCAAGCTGTCATAAATACGATGTCCCCATAGACCTAGTTCGTCTCGATTTATCATTCAGGCTAGTGTCAAGCAAATTTTCACCTTTAAACGCCGAGAAGGAAGTAAATTTTCTCCTTTTGTCAGGCGATGAATAAAAAGTTTTCATTACGCCAGTAATTTTCTTTGTAAAATAATTTAATGTAAAACGTTGGGTGTCAGAACGGGATTGGGATTCACCCCCATAATTTTTAATTTGTCATTTGGCCGGACTTGTTGCTGAACTCGACCGATATTGGCTTACGTTTTGTTTGCTCTATCCGTACCCCTAGGGTGGGAAGAATTGAGTATTTTTAATCGTTTAATTACCATTGCATCGTATGCTTAAAGTTAACACTGATCATTCGCTTAACTTAACGCTTCCGTGAAGTATTGCCTGCGGGTTCAATTTTCCCCTAATTCACGAGAAAGCATAACTTTTGACTCGATTGATTTCAATTAACGTCAACAGCGTTTTGTTAACTTTAAACGGACGTTGATGTGAGAACAACTTCACTCATCATTCAGCCAGTAACCTTATCTCGCTCATACTAACAATTAGTTGAATCACATTTGCCGGAACTAACCCCTCTCCCTTTTTCTCCCCTTTAGCCCCAGGGTGTGAAGAATTTTCTTCATTCTTCTTTCAATCGTATTTTTAGCTCTCTTCTACTAATACTATAGCTACCCCTTAAACATTCTCTCCTACATCTAGTTTTCTTTAACGAAACATAGGGAGGACTAATCTAAACTTAAACTTGTTGACAGTGGCGCACGCCATGCTCGTGACATCACAGCGTAGATACGCACACTAGAGGGCCTTAGTGTAACCCCCGGGGTATGTTGGTTCTTTCCTTAAACTACGTGGGTCGAGATTAAACTCCTAAACTGAATTTTAAATATAAATTTCAATACTGCTGAATTAATGCATCTTATATTTCTCAATACCAATTAAGGTTTGTTAATTTTAAGATGTATGCCCATCGCACCAGTCCATTGCTAATTAATCATTTTAAATATTAATTTTTAGCAAGCCATAATAGGTAGGATTGTTGTGTATATAAACTCCCTTAGAGCAGCAAGATTTCTCTA
>NC_090738.1:78986495-78988995 GCF_036898095.1 Palaemon carinicauda
CTCTGTTCGAAATCAAGACAATTTAAGATACCGAAATCTAAAAAGCTTCTTATGTAAGGAATAAGAATATTAAATCGTCTATATCCTACCATGAAGTCGAGCTATGCTCCCTAATTGTATAGTCAATGGTGTAATTACACCAAAGAACCAAACAAATAAGTGTACCATAGTAGTTCAACCAATTCTTGTACCCGAGGAAAGTGTAGTCTTTGATCTCGCACACATGTGTTAGATGCTATTCTTTGTTTGGTAGTGCTTATCTTTTTGTAGGAAAATCTCTTTAATATATTAATGCTTTTGAAAGCATTGCCCCATTTACTTTTTGTAACAAGATATTTCTTACTTAAATACATATATATCAATTGATCTTGAATTCATCTCATGTTTTGCGCTATACATTTCCTCAATAAAAAAAAAAATCAGAATATAGAGGATTTAACTTTATTTTCCTCCTGCTATAACTCCTGTTGATATCGATGCAACTGATAATGGAATACAAATGAAAATCCTATATAGTTTAAAATTTGAGATTTCTTGATTCCTCTAACAGGTAGCTGCATATTGATATAGTGAGAGTACTATTACTCTACTTTTTATAGAGTGAGAGCAGTGTTACTCTACTTTTGTTAGAGTGAAAATAGTGTTACTCTCGTTTTGATAGAGTGATAGCACTTTAACTCTGCTTTTGATAGAGTGAGAGCACTATTACCCTAATTTTGATAAAGTGACAGCACTATAACTCTGCTTTTGATAGAGTGGGAGGACTTCTACTCTACTTTTGCTAGAGTGAGAGCACTGTTACCCTACTTTTGATAGAGGGAGAGCATTATTACTCTGCTTTTGATAGAGTGAGGGCACTGTTACTCTACTTCTGATAGAGTGAGAGTACCTTTACTCTACTTTTGATAGAATGATAGCACTGTTACTCTCCTTTTGATAGAGTGAGAGCACTTTTACTCAACTTTTGATATAGTGATAGCACTGTTACTCTACTTTTAGTGGAGTGAGAATGTTATGCATTTTTGAACTGTAATACTATATGTTCTACGAGTATTAATTAAGAGTAATGTTTCACAGTATTGCCTTGATAGAACATATTTCAACATAAATTACTTTATAAGTGTATTAGTGTATGTTATGAAGGATTAAATTATTGGTTAGTTGTCCTAAAGTTAGGATGTGATTCTTCTTACTTTTGCATTGCATTAGGATTCAATCTTTTATAGAGTGATGCTAATTTGTTATTTTTGTAGTGTCGTGTACGAGTTTTGTTTACACATTCTCACTTGAAAGTCAGAAATTGTTACTCTAGAGCAGAGATGTAAACCTGAGCAAGATTAAACGTGTTTTGATAAGAAGTCTCTGATTATATCTTATCCAATTCAGAAGACAAGTCTGCGAAGATGCTGGGATAGGGACATTCTCTACAATTAACTAATATTATTCCAGGTTATGTTGAAGGCAGTATCTAACTTTCATAACCAGCTTCATATCCAATAGAGAGCAGTGTTACTCTGCTTTTGATAGAGTGTGAGAGTATTGTTACTCTACTTTTGATAGAGTGAGAGCACTTTAACCCTGCTTTTGATAGAGTGTGAGAGTACTGTTACTCTACTTTTGATAGAGTGAGAGCACTGTTGCATAATTTACATAGAGCGAGAGCAATGTAACTCGACTTTGGAAAAGAAGAAGAAGAACAACAACAACAACAAAAAGAAGAAGAAGAAGAAGAAGAAGAAGAAGAAGAAAGAAAAGACAAAGAAAGACGATGGGCCTAATCCTGAGACGTGGAAATATTTCCAGGGCGTTCTACTGAAAGTGGAAGCAGAAAGTCGATGGCCCGCAAAATCACCTCCGCTTTCCGTAATGAAGGTTTGACTTGAGTCTACTTTTCGTATACGGATTAATATCCGTTTTTCTCCCGAAAAAGAAAGCATTATCTCGTAAAACAACTGTAGGTTTAGAGAGATCACCAATTAGGTTAAAATGGTTGAGATTCCTGTGGATCTTTTCGTTTGTTTTAAATTTTTCTTTATACGACTTAGGGGAAAAGGTTGCAGCCTGCTTATATCTTGAGATTCTGAAGAGAGCTTGGTTACCAAAATCTACATTAGCAACTGGAGGAAATCCTTGTTATTTTGTCTTCTCTTTTTTACTTCCAAGGAAAATATCTCCGTCGTATTTAAATCAATGAAAAATCAATAACGTAAGAATTCTGACTATAAATGTTCTATACACTGATCGCCAAGGTTTATATTTGCAATGATTATTTAGCTTAGAATTTCTCATTTGCATTTATCAAACCACTTGTATGATATTAGAATTTTAAAGGGAAGATACAAAAGATTAACAAGAATGTAGTTGATTTTATCTATTCTTACAAAATGAGGATATGCTTTGATTTGGTCAGTACACACCACTAAATGATTAATGTAAAATGGACTGATTTAAGCAAAGCCTAGATAAAATGAAGTAATAAACATATAGTGATTCAAAGTGG
>NC_090738.1:78998995-79001495 GCF_036898095.1 Palaemon carinicauda
TAGTGAAAAACATTTTCAAGTTTGTACTGACACTTTATACTTTGTAAGATAAAATGATCCAATTTATATATGCCTGGATATAAATTAAAATTCTTATTCCTACTATAAAATATACATACTGATTCAATGACATTCCTCTCTATAAAATCAGTATTCTTGAACAAAATTTGTGAATGTTGCCAATCTACTGGGTAACTATATTTATTATTATGTATACAAATGGCATTACTTTTGTTGTTTGTTCTTATATTATACTTATGGTTTAAAATTCGTTTATTTAATGATTTTCTAGATAGGCCAATATAAAAATGTCCACATAAACATGGTATCTTATAAACTATACCCTCATCACTGTCAGGTGTGTTGCAAATTAGATTTCTCCCAATAGTATTCCGATAAGATTCTAATATGTGAATATGTCATCAAAGTCTTTAAATGAGAATGAAAAGAATGTGTTAGCTCTAGTGTTAAAATTCAAGAATCCGACAAAGAAACCTGATATAGTTAATATTTGTAGACAGTTCATTATTAAAGAAAAGTCATCTCCATATACACCAGACATTTCAACTGTATTATCTATAGCTAGAGGTATAGTATATTTTGCCTACTCACAATTTTTCTTCTTTAATTACTTCCCTAAACGTCTGAATACAGCACTTGATTCCATCAAAAGAGACAAAAGTATACATGTAACTAGAGCTGATAAGGCTAATGTTATTGTTATTTTAGACCGTATTGACTATGTAGAAAAAATGAATTCTGTACTAAGTGATCAAGATACTTATGAAATGTTAAATTCAGATCCTCGTGAAAATGTTAATGCCCAATTTCATAAAAGAGTAAGGGAGATTTTTGGAAAGAACAAAGTCATGATTGAGTCATTTATCTCCATTAATGCAAGGCTTCCCTATCTTTATGGTACTGTTAAAACGCATAAACAGGGGCAACCATTACGTCCTATAATTAGCACTATTGGTTCAGCATCATATAAATTATCAAAATTTTTAGTTGTCTTATTGCAACCATTAGTAGGCACTATCTCTAATTCACATGTAGAAAATAATTTAGATTTTGTTAATAGATTAAGTAGGGAAACTCCACATGATGATGAAATTATGGTTAGTTTCTATGTTAAAAGTTTGTTCACTTGTGTACCTGTTAAAGATGTACTCGAATTCCTGAACATTGAACTTAGCAAACATGTTATGTCTTTACCTAACCATGTGATTTTGGATTTAATTAGACTATGTGTTGTCGACACCAGTTTTACATTTAATGGGAGATTTTACAGACAAAACTTTGGAATGCAGATGGGTAATTGTTTGTCATCAGTTTTATCGAATATTTATATGGAATTTTTTGAAAGTCGAATAGCTAGAGCAATTTTATTAGACGACATTTTCTGTGTGAGATACGTTGACGACATATTTGCTATACTAAAAGCTTGCTCTGATATTCATAAAATTTTAAGTGATCTCAATAATCTAGTCCCCTCCATAACTTTTACCGTCGAAAAAGAAGACAATGGTGCTATTTTATTTTTAGATGTGACAGTCATAAGGTCAACTATGAACTCCCATTTTAAATTCAAGATATACAGAAAACCCACAAACAACAATCTTATAATAGATAACTATTCATGTCATAAATCAGATGTTAAGCTGTCTGCATTAAGGTCTATGTTCCTAAGAGCCCTCAATATTTGCAGTCCCGAATATATTAACGAAGAATTCAGAAATATATATCAAATAGGTTTTCAAAATAATTTAAGCACACAAGACATAGACAAAAGTCTGGCACTTGCAAGAAAATCTTTTTATTCGCCCCAAAGGAATATGACAAGTAAAACTAAATTTCTGTCTCTACCATACCATCCCAATTTTGAGTCTGTAATCGCTCCTCTTAGATTGTTGGGGATTTATACTGCTTTTTCTTATCGGAATACTATTGGCAGAAATCTAATTTGCAACACACCTGACAGTGATGAGGGTATAGTTTATAAGATACCATGTTTATGTGGACATTTTTATATTGGACAATCTGGAGAATCATTAAATAAACGAATTTTAAACCATAAGTATAATATAAGAACAAACAACAAAAGTAATGCCATTTGTATACATAATAATAAATATAGTTACCCAGTAGATTGGCAACATTCACAAATTTTGTTCAAGAATACTGATTTTATAGAGAGGAATGTCATTGAATCATGTATATTTTATGGTAGGAATAAGAATTTTAATTTATCTCCAGGCATATATAAATTGGATCCTTTTATCTTACAGAGTATAAAGTGTCAGTACAAACTTCAAAATGTTTTTCATTAGTTCTTTTTTTTTTTTAGCTTGTTTTATTTACTTGGGTGCTTGTCAAACATGCCATTACTTGTTTTCATGTTAATTTTTAATTTCAACTTTTACTAGTTTTATCCCCATGTTAAGAGACTTTTGCCTGTTGGGTAGTAATAGTATAATTTTATCTTTTTTTTTATGATCTG
>NC_090738.1:79011495-79013995 GCF_036898095.1 Palaemon carinicauda
AAATAGAGGTTTATTTAGGCGGTATGCAAATGACTTGCAGGGAGGAGCTGCTCTCTATTCATTGAACAGTGCGACCTCTGTCCGAGGTGGTAAGCATTTTGTCTCGGAATTAACAGGATGTTAAATAGAGACACTGCTGCTCAATTATCTTCGTAGGCATTAATCTTGAGGATGCCACTTTGATTATAATCCTGTCAAAAGAGATGCGGAACAAGTAAATTCAACGATTAAAGAACTTGAGAATTCTATGAATTATCAAGCATATTGAAAAATCTGAATTGTAATGCTGAAATTTAGTTATGATAATTTTTGTAAATATTGTTTGACGACTCAATCATTCTCTGAATATCTATAAGTTTTTATGAATTAGAAAAAAACTAATTAGCTATGCTGATGAATGGAAGAATTAAAATATGATCGAAAGGTTATTTTTTTTTCATCATGACAAAATGTCCCTTCATAATATCTCCGTATCCTCTTATAGAGATTTTGGCGTTCACTCTTGTTTAATTGTTTTTTATCGTATTCAAAGCTGGTAATTATTAACAAATATATTGTTCATAGCTGCTCGTGGTAACATTGTCTTTTTACATATTGATTTCCAAAAAAGTTACATGTTTAGTGTTAATGATATTTCATAAAACCATAATAAATTAATATTTCTTTTTTCAGGTAACATTTTGAGCATTATTTGTTTTTTTCATACAAATCTTCATTATAGTTTTAAATTTTTCCTATTATTGATACTTAACTCTGATAATGGACACTAAAATAAAGAAAAAAAGTTGGAAAACTTTCATGGATAACTGCACTTTCCCAATACATATAACCCGTCCTTTAAGAAAAACCTCTCTCTCTCTCCTCTCTCTCTCTCTCTCTCTCTCTCTCTCTCTCTCTCTCTCTCTCTCTCTCTCTCTCTCTCTCTACGTCCTACTAAACTCATATGCCCTGAAATAATAGTATTTGCATTGGAAATCTATAAACGAATTCTCATCCTGATGGAATAATCCTCTTTATTATTCTGGGTCGAATTTTAGAATATTATGTGATCTGGTATACCACAATAAGAGTTTCTATACTTACGCGCAAGTATTAAAAATATTATTGATATTCTTCATGAGTAAAGATATAAAATTCAATATTATATTATTTGTGAAATAAATACATTATAAATCCATTTACCAAAGTGTACCCACATTTACTAATTCATGGATATGCACGCAAATTAAACAAAGATATAAATATCCAGATGATATTAGAATAGATACATTAATAGATGTAGTGATATTCCGAGATGGTAATATAACCAGATAATATCATTAGATTCTGTACACCATCCACCAGTCAAAAAGTTTTATTTTTTTTTTATTCGACCTGACTCAAGAATCTTGGTATGAAAGGATCTTGACATATTTCTCAAGACCTTCATGTTCATCTTCACCTATATGAAAAGTTGAACAGAAGGCTGCTTCCTGCTTCCCTCGGAAATGGGTAAAAAACGAGACTTGATAAGAAGTATTTTACCGTGTAATTTTCTACATTATTTTTGTTTTTGTTTATATTTTGCCTACTCATTACTGTTGTTTATGGGGTTTTAACACAACTTTTTGAGAGAGAGAGAGAGAGAGAGAGAGAGAGAGAGAGAGGAGAGAGAGAGAGAGAGAGAGAGAGAGAGAGAGAGAGAGAGAGAGAGAGAGAGAGAGAGAATTTTTTTCAAGACCACTATGAATCACTATATGCTTATTAAATCCTTATATCTAAGCTTTACTTGAATTAATCATTCTAACATTATTCGTTTATAGAAGTGTATTGACGAAATTAAATCCTAGCTGCATTTCATATCTACGAATAAAAGCAATATTATTTCAACTTTCAAATTTGTTTGATACCTGAAAAGAGAAAAATTCTAAGCTAAATAATCATTGCAAACGTTAACCTTTGGCTTGCTAAATAGAGCATTTAGAGTCAGAATTTATACTTCATTGATTTTGAATTGTTTTATATACCACAGAAATATACTTCATGGAAGAAAAAATAGAGATAAAGTAAAAATTTGTTCCTCAATTGCTAATGTGGATTTTGTTAACCAATCCCGCTTCAGAATCTCGAGCCAAAAGTTGGCAAAAGCGTTTTCCCCCAAAGTCTTATAAAGAAAAAAAAAATGAGATCCAAAACAATCTTAACCACTTAACCCTAATTGGTTACCTCTCTAATAGTCCGGCTGTTGACGAGACAATACTCTTTTCTTCGAGAGAAAAACGGATATTGATCCGGATACGAAAAGAAGACTCGAGTCGAACCTTCATTGCGAAAGCGGAGGCGATTTTGCGGGCCATCGACTTTCTCCTTCCCCTTCCAGTAGAACGCCCTGGAAATAAGTCCACGTTCCAGGATTAGGCCCAGGATTAGTTCTTCTTCTTCTCCTTTTTCTTCTTCTTTTTCTTCTTTTTTTTCTTCTACTTCTTCTTCTTCTTCTTCTTCAAATCAGAGAACAGTGTTC
>NC_090738.1:79018995-79026495 GCF_036898095.1 Palaemon carinicauda
CAATACTTGTATTGGACAAAGGTTTATATCCGCATAGGAGGAAACTTGTAAAACCGCCACCGTCCCCTTATGGGACGGAGTCCTCCCGTTAAGGGAAAGCATAAACCAATGCAACATAGCTTGCATAAAGGAACAATTCTATTAGAATTATCCCAGATAAGGTACATAGAATAAATGCTCAATTATACCAATAATTTGACACAGGTGAAGGAGACGCAAGGTTCTCAAGAACAAGTTTATTGACAGACAATAAATAGAAAGGTTAACAACAATTATATATATATATATATATATATATATATATATATATATATATATATATATATATATATATATATATATATATATATATATATATATATATATATATATATATATATATATATATATATATATATATATATATATATATATATATATATATATAAGAAGAGGATAACCCAAAACTTTAAGCATAATTATGATAGTAAACAGAACTTGTTTATCTGAAAGAAAAAACATTAAATGCCACTTTTAAGATACCGAAGTATCAAAGTCATAAAAGTCTGTATTACAAATCAATCACATTAGCGTTAGAAACGCTCGGCACACATATCTGCACTTATGCTAGGTTCACCTTTGGAAAGGGAACAGTCTACGTGGGCAACTCAGTGCCCTCACTTAGTTTGTAGTACAGTATGTAACTACACACTCACCCTGGAATTAATCGTTCCAATTAAAACCACTGTTCCTCGCAGAGTTAAACAGTAGGGTTAACGACGCGACCCACTGCTACCACAGATCTCTTTAGTTCCTCTACTTGCTTCGCATAGTGGCGAAAGAACACTCTGGAAGACTTCCAGCCAGTGTAAGAACGGAGTTGTTCAAAATCCATACAATTAAAGAAATTTAAGGATGAGACAACTTTCCTCGGATCATGACCTGCGGGTGTACTGTCAGGATCCGCTCTGCGAATAAAATATGTGATTTTCGCTCTGAGTTGATTCAGAGATAAATTTGAGCCTGATGTTTCTCCCCTGAATAGTTGACCATCCTTGAAGTCTGAAGTTCTATGAAGATAGACCTTTAGGCATTCTACTGGACATAGAGATGCAACTTCTTTCAGAGGGCAGATTCTCCAGGGACCCCACCTGTTGGTGGGTAACTCAGTCTTGGCGAGAAACGTAGGATCCGGAAACAGGTTCAGTTCTCCCCCATCCAGGAACTGAACACGACCTGCCTCTCTCAAGAGGGCTAAAATATCACTAACCCTGGCCCCGGACGCGAGTGCAAATAGGAAAATAACTTTTTGTGTCAAATCCTTTAACGCACATTCCTCATTGCTCAACAGAGAAGCGAAATGAAGAACTTTGTCTAAAGACCATGAAATGGGCTTTGGAGGTGCTGAAGGTCTGAGCCTAGCGCAGGCTTTCGGAACTTTATTAAAGATCTCGTTACCTAGGTCGACCTGGAAGGCATATAGAATGGGTTTTGTCAAAGCAGACTTACACGCTGAAATCGTGTTAGCTGCCAACCCTTGACCATGGAGGTGGATGAAGAAAGATAAGCAGAAGTCTGTCGAGATCTCCTGCGGATTCTTCGCCTTGACAAAGGCCACCCATTTTCTCCAAGATGACTCATATTGCCTTCTAGTAGATTTTGCACATATATTCCTCTAGGAAGTCTATGCTGGCTTTCGAAATCCCAAAACGCTTTCTCACCGCTAGGGAGAGAAAATCATGAGCTGCAGGGTCCTGGTTTTCTGTAATGAAGCGCAGACAGTCGACTTCTGGACTCGCTGGGTCAGAACTGGATCTGGTAGCGGTACAAACTTCAGCCGTAGTTCCAATGCCAGGGGAACCACACTCTGTTCGGCCACTTGTGGGCCACTATTGCTGCTACCCCCTTGAAGGATCTCAGTTTGTTGAGGACCCTCAACAGAAGGTTGTGAGGAGGGAACAGATAAATCCTGGACCATCTGCTCCAGTCGAGGGACATCGCGTCCACTGCTTCCGCTAAGGGGTCCTCGTACGGGGACACGTACAGGGGCAACTTCTTGCTGTCTTTCATCGCAAAGAGGTCTATCTGCAGTTCTGGGACTTGATTCAGAATGAAGGATCATGATCCTGCGTCTAAGGACCATTCCGACTCTATCAGTGTGAACCTGGGTAGAGCGTCCACTGTCACATTGCGGACTCCTTGAAGGTGAACTGCCGACAGGTACCACTTCTTCTTTTCCGCCAATCGGAAGATGGCCAACATCACCTGGTTGGGAGGTGGTGACCTCGATCCTTGTCAATTCAAGCATCTCACAACTACCTCGCTGTCCATCACCAACCTTATGTGGATCGAGTGACGCGGGGAGACTTTTTTTAAGGTAAGGAGCACTGCCATAGCTTCTAAAAAGTTTATGTGAAAGGTCTTGAATAGCTTGGACCAGGTCCCCTGGACTTTTTTCCGATGAGAGTGACCTCCCCATCCCTCTTTCGAGGCGTCTGAGTGAATCGTCACCGACGGGGGAGGTCGCTGAAGAAGAACCGACTTCTTTAGATTTCTGCTTGGGACCAAGGCCTGAGAAGAGTACGTAGCCGAAGCGGAACTGGTCTTCTCAGATCTCTTCGCGCGTTTGATGCATAACTTCTCCAAACTCCGGTTGCATCCTTTAGCTGTGCTCTTAGCACTGGGTCTGTCACCGAAGCAAACTGGAGGGAGCCCAGTACCCTCTCCTGTTCGCGTCTTGATATCCTTTCGGAATCTAGAAGTCTCTTGACAGAACCCGCTATCTCCTTCCTTTTCTTCGCCGGGATGGAGAAACGGTGTGACATTAGGTCCCAGTGGATTCCCAGCCACTGGAACTTTTGAGATGGAGAAAGTCGAGACTTTTTTCTGTTGATCTTGAAGCCTAGGTACTCTAGGAACTGGATCACTTGACTGGAAGCTTGCAAGCATTCTGTCTCGGATGCTGCCCACACCAACCAGTCGTCCAGGTAGGCTACTACCTGAATTCCCTTTAGGCGTAATTGTTTGAGAGCTACGCTCGCAAGCTTCGTGAAAATCCTTGGGGCTATGTTTAGCCCGAATGGCATGGCTCTGAAGGCGTATAGTCTTCGTTGTAGCCTGAACCCTAGGTAGGAGGAGAGTCGACGGTCTATAGAGACGGAATATGCCCTCTTGGGCAGTAAGGTCCTTATGTGTTGCAGTGTTAGCATCTTGAATTTGCAATTCACTATGAACTTGTTGAGTGGCGACAAGTCCAGAATGACTCTGAACTTTTCCGAGTCTTTCTTGGGAACACAAAACAGCCTCCCTTGGAATTTGATGGACTTCACCTTCCGGATCACTTTTTTCTCCAACAGTTCTTGAACATACTCCTCCAGAACAGGGGTGGAGTGTTGGAAAACTGAAGGCACGGGGGTGGAGTGCTGTACCAGCTCCAGCCCAGTCCATTCTTGAGTAGGCTGTGGGCCCAGGGATCGAAGGTCCACCGATCCCGAAAATTCTGAAGTCTCCCGCCTACCGGCATCATCTCACTTGGACTGCCGTCCTGAGGTCTTGCCTCCCTGACCACGACCACCCCTGAATCCCCTTCCCCTTGAGGGGCACCTAGACGAGCCTCTGGCTGCTCCTCTAGGCTTTGCTTGAAAGGAAGTAGACTGCCCTTTGAACGTTGGGGTGAATGCCGCGGACTGTGTCGACACAGCCTGGGGTACCCACTGAAAAGTGGTCAGGTTTGTGCCACCATCTGGGGCACTGAAGGCAATGGCAATTGCAGTTGCTGTTGCTGTCTAAGAGGCTTGGCTGGCTGAGACGGTAGCCTAGTCGTCATAGTCTTCCTCTTTGGTTGAGGACCCTCATCCGGGGAAGACTTTCTTTTGATAGCCAGGCCCCACTTCTGGAGAAGGTTTCTATTCTCCAAGGCGGCCTTATCAACAACTTCTTTGACCAAATCGGTAGGGAAAAGGTCTTTGCCCCAAATGTTGGAGGAGATTAGTTTCCTTGGCTCGTGCCTCACCGTAGCCGAGGTGAACACGAACTCCCAACAAGCTCTCCTCGCCTTGACGAAGCCATAAAGGTCCTTCGTCACTGTGGCCAGATGAGTCTCGGCCACTACCATGAACATTTCATGGACATTGGGGTCACTTGCCATCGTCTCAATAGTAGTCTGTAGAAACATTGAGGCAGCCAGTCTTTCTTTTGTCTCGAACTCTCTTCGCAAAAGAAAGTCAGACAGCTTAGGGAGGTCCTCGCCGAACTGACGTCCGGCAATATCAGCCTCCAACTTCCCAACTGAGAACGTAAGATGGACGTCCTTCCAGTCTTTGTGGTCCATAGGCAGGGCCAGCGACAAGGGTTTACACTCCTCCAGGGAGGGGCAAGGCTTGCCGGCCTCGACTGCTTTTAGTACAGCCGCAGACCCTTTCTGTAAAAAGGGGAAGGCTCTAGCAGGAGAGGACACAAAGGAAGGGAGCTTCTTGCTCAATGCAGCTACCTTTGAGTTCGAGAAGCCCCTCTCTTTCATCGAGGATGAAAGCAGAGCTTGAGCCTTAGCATGGTCCATCACTATGACCTCTTTCAGCTCTGTCTCCTCCTTTGAAGCTGGTTCCTTCCTCAGCCGGACATAACAGTCCGGATATGACGCCTTGCTGGGCCAGAATTTCACCTCCTCTAGGGGAACTGAACCCAACTTATCCGAGATGACGATCTTTCCAGTCGTCATCGGCATTTGCTCAGCATACCTCCATGGGTTAGCATCTGAGCACAAGGGAAGGTCTTTCACATTGAGCCTTTTCTGGGGCCCATGTGATTCTGCAAGGCTCTGCATCCGCAGTTCCATTGCAGCCGCCTTCTCCTGATTCTCCTTCTGCATTTGTTGGATCATTCCAACAATGGAGGAGAGGGTCTGTCCCAGCTCTACTGGGAGACCGGCCGATGTAGAGGGAATAGGCTCCGGGATCTGAACCGGAGTAGCCGACACCTCGTCGACCTCTTCCTCTACAACGTCTGGGGCTTGAACTTCATCCTGGGCTTCTGCCAGGAGGTCTTCCTCCAGACGCTCGTCCACGTCAGACATCCTGTCATCCAACTGGATGTCTTGCATTGCGACCGCGACTTCAGCATCCACCTGGATCTGAACTTGGGGGATCTCCTCTTGAGGCTGGGGAATCACTGCATCAGCTGATGCCCTAGGGAAAAGATACGCCCTCATCTTCTCACTTGGAAGATAAGGTCCAGAGGTGTTCTTCTGGAAGCCCCTTACCCAGGTACGAAGCTTCTCCCTTGCTGTATCCCTTGATTCCACCGTCCTAGAGGAATCAAAGGCCTCAGTAATCAGGTTAGTGCACACGGTACATACCTGAGGGTCCCAATACTGGAGATCACCCTTGGAGACAGCGCATGCTGCGTGTCTCCTACAAAACTCATGTCCGCAGAGGTTCTTGCTGCGGACGTTGCTTAAAACACTTCCTCACTTCGGGGGGTCCTCCTGTAAAGAGAAGAAATTTCCATGAGTATCAAGTGAACTATGTATCACTGGATATGCATAGTATAGCATAACAATTCAGAAAGGAAAGACACACACTTGTGTTTCCTTCACAACCAATTGTTGCAGCCTTCCAGATAATAAAATCGAATGGTTAATCTCTTCTAGAATAACCAATGCAAAGTTTCCAGAGGAAACAGGTGGAGCTCACACCTAAGCAATGATTTTAAAATCCTGGATAATAGACAAGAAAGAACTCACTTTCTTATCTGTAGGGCAATTTGCAAAGGGCTGTGCAAGACAACACAAAAGTGTTAGAACACAGTGCTGTACCAAAACTTATACTATAGTTTTCTTCTTACAGTATATGTTATACTGAAGAATACTGGTACAGTATAGGAGGTTATGTGCCGGCCGGCACACACCATAACTAGCTTTAAAGTATACTACTTAACAGCTATAAGGCGGCAGAACGCTGGTTCAAATGCATGTGCCGGCCGGCAGTAACTGCCGGCCGGCAACAGTCAATGTTGGCCGGCAATGACTGCCGGCCGGCAACTACACAAGGTAGTACCCGGCTGCCGGCCACACTCTTGGCGACCGGCAGATAAGGGCTGACATTAGCCAGCCGGCAAAGGTACACAACCGATGCCAGCCAGCAGCAAAAGAACCAGAGGACTACGACTGCCCGGCTGCCGGCCTCATAGGCCGGCAGCCGGGTCGGGTACAGCACTAGAAGAAAAACAGAATGGATGCCGGGATAAGAGCGCACACTACCTCCAAGCCCGGCAATCCGAAAGAGTGCATATAAGGAAGGGGAGAATCTAATTCAGGCTTCCTGACCAGTGCCGTCTGGTTCTACAGGCAGGCATGGATGAGGGACCAAGGGAGGTCCGGGCAGCACTCAAAGCAGAAGACCCTTGTCGGCCGGCAGCTCTGCCGGCCGGCAAGGGACTGAGTCAATTCCACATCCTAACCTATCCTAGGACCAGATGTAGAATGACGTATAGTACTGTAATGGCTAGGCCATTACGGAGATAGGGGGGGAAGGGACAAAGAGGGTCCTACCAACCTTGCTTTAGTGAAGGATCACCCGCAGCCAAGAAAACTCATCTTAGCCTAAGGGAGATCCAAGGAGGGAGGCCAGCAATACTTGCCAGCTCCCAGAGAACCAAAGCAAGGAAGGTGTTGCTACTCCCAGGGAAAGAATCTTATCCTCCCCGAGAAGAGCAACAAGGACTAGTCTGGTAGATCACAAAAGAAGGAATCATCTCGTACAGAAACCTTCGGTAGTGACCTAAGGAGGCTAAGCCTCCTATGTCTGTGCCAGGCCAGCGAGGAAGACTCTACCCCAACCCAGACAAACACAGACTCAGACTAAAAACTCTGTTGTTCTGTCCCTCTCTGATACCAGACATACTGGAACAGGAAGGTACAGTAACACCCGAGTATAGTTTTATCGAAAGTTAATTCAGATAAACCACTTAGGGATAAGCCCAAGGCTTAAACAGAGGGAAAGGGATTGCATACCTTCTCCGAAGAAAAGAAAGCAACCGGGGAGTATGAGAAAGTATACTAAGGCTCCCTAAGCAACTTAGCCTAGGCACCAAGAGAATCGATTACCTAAATCACCGAAACTCACTCGTATACTATCTTGGGAATATTCAACATAAACTTAAATGTATAAAAAACAGCCTAAAGCTTCAATAAAATTTTAATACACTCGGAAAAACCAAAATCATGCATGAAGTACTAGGACCAAACGACTAGGCTACATGGCCTAGCGTAGGCCAGAATTGGCGAATACTTCGCCAAAATAATACTAAAGCACGAAAGGAAATCCTATGTAACGCTAAATAGCTAGAATTTATTAAAGCAAAACAACCGGGAATGTCGCTCTGGCTAACTAAACTTATACCTAGCGAGCGACAGCGTCCATGACGCCTCCGGTAGGCTACGGCTCTTGTAACAAAGATTAATCCTATTAATCACTTAAAAATTTACCAAGAGCCTACATTTATACATAAAAGACATGGTACTCA
>NC_090738.1:79031495-79038345 GCF_036898095.1 Palaemon carinicauda
CATAGTAATTCAACCAATATAATTGTGCCAATTCTTGTACCCGAGGAAAGTGTAGTCTTTGATCTCCCACACATGTGTTAGATGCTATTCTTTGTTTGGTAGTGTTTATCTTTTTCTAGGAAAATCTCCATAATCTTTTAATGCTTTTGAAAGCATTGCCCCATTTACTTCTTGTAACAAGGTATTTCTTACTTAAATACTTAAATATCAATTGAACTTTAATTCATCTCACGTTTTGCGCTACATATTTCCTAAATAAAAAAAAAAAGAATTCAGAATATAGAGGATTTAACCTTATTTTACTCCTGCCATAACTCCTGTTGATATCGATGCAACTGATAATGGAATACACATGAAAATCGTATATAGTTTAAAATCTGAGATTTCTTGATTCCTCTAACAGGTAGCTGCATATTGATATAGTGAGAGTACTATTACTATACTTTTGATAGAGTGAGAGCGCTGTTACTCTACTTTTTATAGAGTGACAGCAGTGTTACTCTACTTTTGTTAGAGTGAAAATAGTGTTACTCTCCTTTTAATAGAGTGATAGCACTTTTACTCTGCTTTTGATAGAGTGAGAGCACTATTACCCTAATTTTGATAAAGTGAGAGCACTATAACTGCTTTTGATAGAGTGAGAGGACTTCTACTCTACTTTTGCTAGAGTGAGAGCACTATTACCCTACCTTTGATAGAGGGAGAGCACTATTACTCTGCTTTTGATAGAGGGAGGGCACTGTTACTCTACTTCTGATAGAGTGAGGGCACTGTTACTTTACTTTTGATAGAATGATAGCACTGTTACTTTGCTTTTGATAGAGTGAGAGCACTTTTACTCTACTTTTGATATAGTGATAGCACTGTTACTCTACTTTTAGTGGAGTGAGAATGTTATGCATTTTGTACTGTAATACTATATGCTCTACGAGTATTAGGAGTAATGTTTTACAGTATTGCCTCGATAGAACATGTTTTAACATAAATTACTTTATAAGTGTAGTAGCGCATGTTATGAAGGATTAAATCATTGGTTAGTTGTCCTAAAGTTAGGTTGTGATTCTTCTTTCTTTTGTATTGCAGTAGGATTCAATCTTTTTTAGAGTGATGCTCATTTGTTATTTTTGTATCGTCATGTACGAGTTTTGTTTACATATTCTCACTCGAGAGTCAGAAATTTTTACTGTAGAGCAGAGATGTAGACCTGAGCAAGAATAAACGTATTTTAATAAGAAGTCTCTGATTATATCCTATCCAATTTAGAAGACAAGTCTGTACCAACCGTGTGTCACACGATCGTACATGAATTATTTTGTATATATTATGCTTGTATCTGCGCTCTTCCCTCGCACTAAAAAGAACCTGAATAATCATGTCTCCGGTTTTCCTCTGTGACACTGTCACTTTCTCGAACATGTATTTTCCTGTTGCCTTAAGATTTTGTATATAAAGGAGAGTGTTCCTTAATAAAGTACTCATTTGATTGCATCCTGCCTTTACCCTCTCTCGGCTCGTCACATTGGTGACCCCGGAAGTCGACTCGCTCCCACCGCCTTCCACCCCCACCCCCTCGCCCCTCCATCGTTGGTACTATGTCGGACTCTACGGCAGTTGGTGCTACGGCCGCTCCATTCAAACTTTTATCGTTTCCCAGGGGAGAGGCGTTTTCTTGGTTTCAGCACGCAGAAGTCCAGTTTCACATCAGGGGTGTGACTCGCTCAACCACCAAAGCGGATTATGTTCTCGCGGCGATACCCGAGGACACCTTCCCAGAAATATCCGACTGGCTTTGTGAACAAGGAGACACCCCAATAGCGTGTGACGCCCTCAAAACATACCTTCTGCAGCAGTGCTCGCCGTTGCCAGCCGCTCGTATAGCAAAGCTTTTTCAGCTCTCGCAACAACCGTTGGGGGACCAAAGGGCTTCGCTTACCCTCAGGGAAATGACCAGTATCTCTCGCCTTCAACCTGCCGCAGACGGCTCTCCTCGTGAGGTGAACCTACTTTGTGCCCTTTGGATACGCCGTTTACCCGGACATATACGCGCTGCCATACCCGATGTCGATAGTTTACCCATAAAGGACTTGATGACCAAAGCCGACGCCCTTATGGACTGCCACTTCAAGACCTCCATCAACGCCTCCACCCCTGATGAAGAGGATGCCTATTCAACGTCAACCGAAGCTGACATGAATATCATAGGACATACACGCCTACCCTGTGCCGTGCCAAAGCAGTGACAAGGCCGCCCACCACCCACCAATCGCTCGCGCCCCAACGAACGACTTCTACAGCCACTTACTACCTCCCATCCGCCACAGTTTTGCTACTACCACTTCAAATTCGGGGCAACCACAAAGAAATGTGCCAAGGATTGTCAGTGGCCAAAAAATTTGTAATTAGGCCATCGCTCGTGGCAGTGGCCTCCCGTGTTTCTGATCTTTTCTTTTTACAGGATGCAGGAACGGGCGTGCAATTTTTGGTAGACACGGGTGCTTGTCGTTCTCTTTTGCCAAGGAAACTCTTCAAGACACAACGTAGTCTGTCTACATCTGCCGACGTCCGCTTGGTAGCTGCCAACGGATCTGCGATACCCACCTACGGTTACGAAAACCTCACATTATCGTTTGTAAACGGTAAATTCAATTAGAAGTTTGTCGTTGCTGACGTCACAATGCCAATCCTCGGTGCGGATTTCCTCTCTCATTTCCACCTTCTGGTCGATGTCGCCTACCGACGATTGGTCAAAGCAGCCTCGTACTTGTCGACACCTCTTCAACCCGCCCCCTCTAACCTCGCTCTCCACATCAGCGCACCCACGGATGCCTACGCCCACCTCCTCACGTCGTACCCAGAAGTTTTCCGTCCAGAACTTCGCCAAACGCCCACAGTTCCTGCCAAGCACGGTATTTATCACCATATCAAGACAACGGGACCCCCAGTCTTCGCAAAATTCAGACCTCTGGCACCGGAACGATTGGCAGCCACCAAACAGACGTTCGCCGAAATGGAGGAAATGGGCCTTTGAAAAAAAGGCCTCCAGTCCAGGGTCGTCACCCTTACACATCGTTCTGAAGAAAGACGGCTCCCTACGTCCGTGCGGGGATTACAGGCGCCTGAACATGCAAACAGAACCAGATCACTACCCCCTTCCAAACATTGCCGACGTGACCTCCTACCTGCACAAAGCGAAGGTTTTCTCTACGCTCGACCTCCTGAAGGAGTATTATCAGGTGCCTATGAGCCCAGAAGACATCCCCAAGACCGCCATCACCACTCCGTTTGGTACACACACCTTCAATTACTCCTTTTTTAGCCTTCATAATGCTGGGGCAACGTTTCAACGTCTCATGGATGGTATTTCAGGGGCCCTCCCTTTCTGTGTATGTTATATGGACGACATACTTGTGTTCTCCTCCTCAAAAGAGGAACACCTCCGTCACCTGCGCATCGTGCTCGACCGCCTGCAACAAAACGGCCTTGTAGTCTGGTACGACAAGTGTACCTTTGGCGCCAACGAAGTGTCGTTCTTAGGGTACCGTATCACTCCTGAAGGAGTCTATCCCCTCCCTGAGAAGGTAGCAGCCGTTCAGAACTTCCCCCCCGCCTTCGACCTTCAAAGCTCTGCAGGAATTCTTGGGCATGATCAACTATTATCACCGTTTTCTGCCAGCCATTGCCACCACTCTTGCTCCCCTCTACGCCTCCCTCAAGGGCAAGCCAAAGTACCTGAAGTGGGGTCCCCTTCAAGAAGCAGCCTTCTGCAATGCAAAGAAGGCCCTATCAACTGCTGCGGCTCTCACTTTTCCTATCCTACACACCCCTCTCCTTCTCTCCACCGATGCCAGCGACGTCGCTATTGGTGCAGTACTCAAGCAGGTGGTCAACGGCTCGCCCCGTCATTGGCCTTCTTCAGCAGAAAACTGTCCAAGGCAGAATCGGGTTATTCTACCTTCGATCGAGAATTGCTGGCGGTGCACTTGGCTGTTCATCACTTTCGCCATTTCTTAGAAGGTACGCCCTTCGTCATTCGCACAGACCACATGCCTCGGGTGCACGCCTTCACTAGACAGTCTGACGCCTGGTCCGCCCGTCAACGCCGACATCTCTCCGTCGTGGCTGAATACAATTGCACCCTTCAATAGGTCCCTGGGAAAATGAATCACGTTGCCGATGCCCTGTCAAGAAACACGTTGGCTGCCGTTCAACTGGGATTGGATTACAACGCCCTGGCTGAAGCCTAATGACATGATCCAGAGTATCAAGCATGTAGGACATCCTGCACGTCCCTCTGTTGGGAAGACTTTCCCCTCGAAGACTCTAACACCACCCTCCTCTGTGATGTCAGTACTGGTAGACCGCGACCTTGGATTTCTGCTCCCATGCGCCGATAGGTGTTTGATTTCATTCACGGCCTTTCACATCCCTCGTGCCGTTCTACTGCACAGCTGCAGAAGGCAAAGTTTATTTGGCACGGCATTTCTAAGGATGCTAAGGATTGGGTCCGCGCCTGTACTTCTTGCCAAACTTCCAAAGTACATCGATACACGGATTCAAGAGTGGGCACCTTTCCTCAACCTCAGCGTCGTTTCGCACACATTCACGTCGACGTTGTAGGCCCCCTACCCACATCACAAGGACATCGTTACCTGTTTACCATCATCGACCGCTCCTCTCGTTTGCCTGAAGCCATTCCCATGGAAAATTGCAACATCCGCCTTATGTACATCTGCCTTACTCTCTGGATGGATTTCAAGATTCGGTATCCCTGAGCATATTACTTCTGACAGGCGAACCTCTTTCACCTCTCAATTGTGGACATCATTAGCGAATCTCCTGGGCATCACCCTACATCAGACAAAGCAGCTTTGATGTCCCACTGCAAGGATTGCAACTGGTTTACTCAGCTTCCCTGGGTCCTCCTGGAACTAAGGACCACTCCTAAAGACGCCCTCCGACGTCTCGGCAGCTTAAATGGTGTATGGCGACCCGTTGGCCGTCCCTGCCGAATTTTTTCCTTCTACAACCTCCTCCGACGATCTCCAGCAAAAACGTCACTTCGTGGGAAAATTTACTCTGTGCCGCCAGACTTACAGGCCCCCAGCGAAGCATCACATACCAACGGGACTTGCACTCTGCAACGCACGTCTTCCTTCGCAACGACACTAGCAATTCACCGCTAACGCCCCCTTACACGGGCCCTTTCCTTGTGATCCGACGCAGTCCGAAAGCGTTCCTACTAAACATTCCTGGCAAAGAAGACTGGGTCTCCATTGATCGTCTAAAACCTGCTTATCTTCTGCCAGATGACCCGCCTACAGTTCGCCTCTCTAGATCAGGGCGCCCTATTTAACATGTACAGTATGTCATTTTTAGGGGGGGGAGCCATGAACCAACCGTGTGTCACACGATCATACATAAATTATTTTGTATATATTATGCTTGTATCTGTGCTCTTCCCTCGCACTAAAAAGAACCTGAATAATCATGTCTCCGGTGTTCCTCTGTAACATTGTCACTTTCTCGAACATGTATTTTCCTGTTGTCTTGAGGTTTTGTATATAAAGGAGAGTGTTCCTTAATAAAGTACTCAGTTGATTGCATCCTGCCTTTGAGTTCACAACCCTCTCTCGTCTCGTCACAAGTCTGCGAAGATGCTGGGATAGGGACATTCTCTACAATTAACTAATATTATTCCAGGTTATGTTAAGGGCAGTATTTAACTTTCATAACAAACTTCATACCCAATAGAGAGCAGTGTTACTCTGCTTTTCATAGAGTGTGAGAGTACTGTTACTCTACTTTTGATAGAGTGAGAGCACTGTTGCATAATTTAGATAGAGCGAGAGCACTGTAACTTGACTTTGGAAAAGAAGAAGAAGAAGAAGAAGAAGAAGTAAGAAAAGACAAGAAAAGATGATAGGCCTAATCCTGAGACGTGGAAATATTTCCAGGGCGTTCTACTAAAAGTGAAAGCAGAAAGTCGATGGCCCGCAAAATCACCTCCGCTTTCTGTAATGAAGGTTTGACTCGAGTCTACTTTTCGTAAAGGGATTAATATCCGTTCTTCTTTATTAAAAGAAAGCATTGTCTCGTAAAATAACCGTAGGTTTAGAGGGGTCACCAATTAAGCTCAAATGGTTGAGATTCTTGTGGATCTTTTCATTTGTTTTTACTTTTTTCTTTATACGACTCATGGGAAACGGTTGTAGCCAGCTTATTGCTTGAGATTCTGAAGAGAGCCTGGTTACCAAAATCTACATTAGCAACTGGAGGAAATCCTTGTTATTTTGTCTTCTCTTTTTTACTCCCAAGGAAAATATCTCCATCGTATTTAAATCAATGAAATATCAATAACGTAAATTCTATACACTAATCGCAAAGGTTGATATTTGCAATGATTATTTATCTTAAAATTTATATTTTTTATGGATCAAACCACTCGTATAATATTAGAATTTTAAAGGGAAAATATAAAAGATTAACGAGAATGTCGTTGATTTTATTCATTCTTATAAAGTGAGGATATGTTATGATTTCTTCAGTACACATCGCTATACGATTAATGTTAAATGGACTCATTAAGCAAAGCCTAGATAAAATGAATGAATAACATATAGTGATTCAAAGTGGTCTTAAGAATTCCCCCCCCCCTCTCTCTCTCTCTCTCTCTCTCTCTCTCTCTCTCTCTCTCTCTCTCTCTCTCTCTCTCTCTCTCTCTCTCTCTCTCTCTCTCTCACACACAAAGAAAGATGTCTTAAAATCCAATAAACAAAAATAAGTAGCAGGTAGAGTGTAAACAAAACATAATTACAATGTAGAAAGTTACATCGTATGAAATTTCTTTCCA
>NC_090738.1:79043845-79048845 GCF_036898095.1 Palaemon carinicauda
TTGCCGGCCGGCTTATGTCAGCCCTTGTCTGCCGGTCACCAAGAGTGTGGCCGGCAGCTGGGTACTACCTTGTGTAGTTGCTGGCCGGCAGCCATTGCCGACCAACACTGGCTGTTACCGGCCGGCAGTTGCTGCCGACCGGCACAGGCATTTGAACCAGAGTGCTGCCGCCCTATAGCTGTTAAGTAGTATACTTTAAAGCTAGTTGTGGTGTGTGCCGGCCGGCAAAGGCAGGCCGGCACACATCCCCCTATACTGTACTAGTATTCTTCAGTATAACATATACAGTATGGTAAGGGTTTTGGTACAGCACTGTGTCTTCTAACACTATTGTTTTTTCTTGCACATCCCTTTGCTGTTGCCCTACAGATAGGAAGCTGAGTTCTTCCCTGTCTATTATCCAGGATTTTAAAATCATTGCTTAGGTGTGAGCTCCACATGTTTCCTCTGGAAACCTTGCATTGGTTACTCTAGAAGAGATAAACCATTTTGATTTTATTATCTGGAAGGCTGCAACAATGGGTTGTGAGGGAAACACAAGTGTGTGTCTTTCCTTTCTGAATTGTTATGCTATACTATGCATATCCAGTGATACATAGTTCACTTGATACTCATGGAAATTTCTTCTCTTTACAGAAGAACACTCCGAAGTGGGGAAGGGCTTTCTGCAATGTCAGCAGCAAGAACCTCTACGGACATGAGTTTTGTAGGAGACACGCAGCATACGCTGTCTCCAAGGATGATCTCCGGTATTGGGACCCTCAGGTATGTACTGTGTGCACTAACCTGATTACTGAGACATTTAAATAGCTAGGAAGAAGCTTCGTTCCTGGGTAAGGGGCTTCCAAAAGAACACTTCTGGCCCTTATCTTCCAAGTGAGAAGATGAGGGCGTATCCTTTCCCTAAGGCATCAGCTGATGCAGTGATTCCCCAGCCTCAAGAGGAGATCCCCTAAGTTCAGATCCAGGTGGATGCTGAAGTCGCGGTCGCGATGCAAGACATCCAGCTAGATGACAGGATGTCTGATGGGGACGGGTGTCAGGAGGAAGACCTCCTGGCAGAAGCCCAGGATGAAGTTCAAGCCCCTCTATATCGGCCGGTCTCCCAGTAGAGCTGGGACAGGCCCTCTCTTCTATTGTTGGAATGATCCAACAAATGCAGAAGGAGAATCAGGAGAAGGCGGCTGCAATGGAACTGTGAATGCAGTGCCTTGCAGAATCACATGGGCCCCAGAAAAAGCTCAATGTGAAAGACCTTCCCTTGTGCTCATATGCTAACCCATGGAGGTATGCTGAGCACATGCCGATGACGACTGGAAAGATCGTCATCTCGGATAAGCTGGGCTCAGTTCCCCTGGAGGGTGGAATTCTGGCCCAGCAAGGCATCATATCCGGACTGTTATGTCCGGCTGAGGAAGGAACCAGCTTCAAAGGAGGAGACAGAGCCGAAGGAGGTCATAGTGATGGACCATGCTAAGGCTCAAGCTCTACTTTCATCCTCGATGAAAGAGAGGGGCTTCTCTAACTCAAAGGTAGCCGCATTGAATAGGAAGCTCCCTTCCTTTGTGTCCTCACCTACTAGAGCCTTCCCCTTTTTACAGAAAGGGTTTCTGGCTGTACTAAAAGCAATCGAGGCCAGCAAGTCTTGCCCCTCCCTAGAGGAGTGTAAACCCTTGTCGCTGGCCCTGCCTATGGACCACAAAGACTGGAAGGACGTCCATCTTACGTTCTCAGTGGGAAAGTTGGAGGCTGATATTGCCGGACGTCAGTTCGGCAAGGACCTCCCTAAGCTGTCTGACTTTCTTTTGCGAAGTGAGTTCGATACAAAAGAAAGACTGTCTGCCTCAATGTCTCTTCAGACTACTCTCGAGACGATGGCAAGTGACCCCAAGGTCCATGAAATGTTCATGGTAGTGCCCAAGCCTCATCTGGCCACAGTGACGAAGGACCTTTATGGCTTCGTCAAGGGAAGAAGAGCTTGTAGGGAGTTCGTGTTTACCTCGGCTACGGTGAGGCACGAGCCAAAGAAACTAATCTCCTCCAACATTTGGGGAAAAGACCTTTTCCCTACCGACTTGGTCAAAGAAGTTGTTGATAAGGCCGCCTTGGAGAATAGAAACCTTCTCCAGAAGTGGGGCCTGGCTATCAAAAGAAAGTCTTCCACGGATGAGGGTCCTCAACCAAAGAGGAAGACTATGAGGACTAGGCTACCGTCTCGGCCAGCCAAGCCTCTTAGACAGCAACAGCAACTGCAATTGCCATTGCCCCCAGTGCCCCAGATCGTGGCACAAACCCCGACCACCTTTCAGTGGGTACCCCAGGCCGTGTCGACACAGTCCACGGCATCCACCCCAGCGTTCGAAGGGCAGTCTACTTCCTTTCGAGCAAAGCCTAGAGGAGCAGCCAGAGGCTCGTCAAGACGCCCCTCAAGGGGAAGGGGATTCAGGGGTGGTCGTGGTCAGGAAGGCAAGACCTCAGGACGGCAGTCCAAGTGAGGTGATACCGGTAGGAGGGAGACTTCTGAAATTTCGGGATCGGTGGACCTTCGATCCCTGGGCCCACAGCCTACTCAAGAATGGACTGGGCGGGAGCTGGTACAGCACTCCACCCCCGTGCCTTCGGTTTTTCCAACACTCCACCCCCGTTATGGAGGAGTACGTTCAAGAACTGTTGGAGAAAAAAGGTGATCCGAAGGGTGAAGCCCATCAATTTCTAAGGGAGGCGGTTTTGTGTTCCCAAGAAAGACTGGGAAAAGCTCAGAGTCATTCTGGACTTGTCGCCACTGAACAAGTTCATAGTGAATTGCAAATTCAAAATGCTAACACTGCAACACATACGGACCTTACTGCCCAAGAGGGCATATTCCGTCTCTATAGACTTGTTAGACGCCTATTGGCACATTCCAATTAGCCATCGACTCTCCCCCTACCTAGGTTCAGGCTACAACGAAGACTATACGCCTTCAGAGCCATCCCATTCGGGCTAAACATAGCCCCAAGGATTTTTACGAAGCTTGCGAGCGAAGCTCTCAAACATTTACGCCTAAAGGGAATTCAGGTAGTAGCCTACCTGGACGACTGGTTGGTGTGGGCAGCATCCGAGACAGAATGCTTGCAAGCTTCCAGTCAAGTGATCCAGTTCCTAGAGTACCTAGGCTTCAAGATCAACAGAAAAAGTCTCGACTTTCTCCATCTCAAAAGTTCCAGTGGCTGGGAATCCACTGGGACCTTTGGTCACACCGTTTCTCCACCTCGGCGAAGAAAAGGAAGGAGATAGCGGGTTCTGTCAAGAGACTTCAAGATTCCGAAAGGATATCAAGACACGAGCAGGAGAGAGTACTGCGCTCTCTCCAGTTTGCTTCGGTGACAGACCCAGTGCTAAGAGCACAGCTAAAGGATGCAATCGGAGTTTGGAGAAGTTATGAATCAAACGCGTGAAGAGATCTGAGAAGACCAGCCGCTTCGGCTAAGTACTCTTCTCAGGCCTTGGTCCAAAGCCAGACATCTAAAGAAGTCAGTTCTTCTTCAGCCACCTCCCCCGTCGGTGACGATTCACTCAGACGCCTCGAAGGAGGGATGGGGAGGTCACTCTCATCGGAAAAAAGTCCAGGGGACTTGGTCCAGGCTATTCAAGACCTTTCACATAAAACTTTCTAGAAGCTAGGGCAGTGCTCCTTACCTTAAAGAAAGTCTCCCCGCGTCACTCGATCCACATAAGGTGGTGATAGACAGCGAGGTAGTTGTGAGATACTTGAATCGACAAGGATCGAGGTCACCACCTCTCAACCAGGTGATGTTGGCCGTCTTCCGATTGGCGGAAAAGAAGAAGTGGTACCTGTCGGCAGTTCACCTTCAAGGAGTCCGCAATGTGACAGCGGACGCTCTATCCAGGTTCACACCGATAGAGTCGGAATGGTCCTTAGACGCAGGAACATTTTCCTTCATTCTGAATCAGTCCCAGAACTGCAGATAGACCTCTTTGCGACGAAAGACAACAAGAAGTTGCCCCTGTACGTGCCCCGTACGAGGACCCCTTAGCGGAAGCAGTGGACGCGATGTCCCTCGACTGGAACAGATGGTCCAAGATTTATCTGTTCCCTCCTCACAACCTTCTGTTGAGGGTCCTCAACAAACTGAGATCCTTCAAAGGGTAGCGGCAATAGTGGCCCACAAGTGGCCGAACAGCGTGTGGTTCCTCCTGGCATTGGAACTGTAGCTGAAGTTTGTACCACTACCAGATCCAGTTCTGACCCAGCGAGTCCAGAAGTCAACTATCTGCGCTTCATTACAGAAAACCCGGACCCTTCAGCTCATGATTTTCTCTCCCTAGTGGTGAGAAAGCGTTTCGGGATTTCGAAAGCCAGTATAGACTTCCTTGAGGAATATAAGTGCAAATCTACTAGAAGGCAATATGAGTCATCTTGGAGAAAATGGGTGGCCTTTTGTCAAGGCGAAGATTCCGCAGGAGATCTTGACAGACTTCTGCTTATCTTTCTTCTCCACCTCCATGGTCAATGGTTGGCAGCGAACACGATTTCAGCGTGTAAGTCTGCTTTGACAAGACCCATTCTATATGCCTTCCAGGTCGACCTAGGTAACGAGATCTTTAATAAAGTCCCGAAAGCCTGTGCTAGGCTCAGACCTTCAGCACCTCCAAAGCCCATTTCATGGTCTTTAGACAAGTTCTTCATTTCGCTTCTCTGTTGAGCAATGAAGAGTGTGCGTTAAAGGATTTGACACAAAAAGTTATTTTCCTATTTTGCACTCGCGTCCGGGGCCAGGGTTAGTGAGATTGTAGCCTCTCGAGAGAGGCAGGTCGTGTTCAGTTCCTGGATGGGGGAGAACTGAACCTGTTTCTGGATCCTACGTTTCTCGCCAAGAATGAGTTACCCACCAACAGGTGGGGTCCCTGGAGAATCTGCCCTCTGAAAGAAGATGCATCTCTATGTCCAGTAGAATGCCTAAAGGTCTATCTTCATAGAACTTCAGACTTCAAGGGTG
>NC_090738.1:79088816-79093816 GCF_036898095.1 Palaemon carinicauda
TTTGTTATGAGTGATCTCGCATATAACAACTTATTGAGTATTCCCCTCTTAAGAGGCTACAAATTAAAAAAAAATTATTCAGACTGCAAACAGAATGCTCCCTTCTTCCGCTTAACCAAGAGTAGAACAAACACTACTTTGGCAGTCTGAGTCGGGTTATTAGCAAGTTTATGGAAACTATACTTACTTAATTTCTCACTTTAAGGTTATTGGTTTTCTTGAACCTCATCCGACGTTCATGTTCCTTCCTTTTCGATTATGGTTAAAAATCGACGTTTACCATAAAAATCTAATGTCCTCTTTTTATTTTATTTTCTTAAAGTAATTGTTCCGTCAAGTTGCGCCTCAAGTTAAGAGCAGTACATTGATATTAATTAGTAGTTACCATACCATTATCCTTTTCATTTGTTTTCCTTTTTTTTTTTTTAGTTACTATTGCTGCAACTTATTACCACATTTCTTAAAACTATTCCATACAGTTTTTCGGTCCTAAGTTATATATGATATTTCCTCCTTTATATTTCAAGTGCTCTCGAGTTCCTCCCTTATATTGCAATTAATTCTGTTCGAAGATACTTCTTTTTGTCCAAATTTTCATGAAAATACAGTTTCTTCAATTCCAGACAAATAATAAATTATTCTTCCTTGCTTAAATAAAGATATTAACTTTTTTTCGAATCAAAGCCAAAGTCTCAAAATAGTTTTACCTACCTTACCCTAGCATGAGCAAACAGGATTTTCCCTTGAACAAAATTAAGAGAGATCCATTTCAATGTTGGCGAGGTAGTAAACTAACTGTCATTGCCTCGTTAGCCGAGATTTTCTCAGTTACCGAAAAATATTGCATCAGATGAGATGACCCAGATAGAAAAAAGTAATATTCATATGAATAGCACCAAGACAAAACTAATTCTTGTCGCCTCGCCATGGGGCTTAAAGTTTGATAGATATAGATATAAATGTTCAAGAAAAACCTTATAGCCTCGTCCACATGAAGGGCAAATGCACATCAGCCCCTAAAGTTTTATTTGCAAGCAATTATTTCACTTATACCAAGGCAAACATTCAAAGCCAGACAGCAGGCACAAGCGAGTGAACCTTTGTCTTCGACATGCCGGGCAGAGGACAGTCAGAACTGTTACAAGCAATGTAGTCTGAAACCATAGTCAGGCGCCTATGCACGCCCCCAACAACGAGTAATGGCACTTCAATGGTTTGTGCATGGTTTACAACAGAGTCTATAAAATCTTCTACATTGGCTATTTCTATCTAACCACAGTAATTCAACCAGTCTGTCCGCTGATGGGATAAAACAGTTTCTCATGAAAGATGTTAAAACTGCTGCTTAATTTAACATTTCTCAGAGGTCGTAATTTGCAATTGAATAAGCCAGGATGGTGAAAATTTATAAATTTTCAGATATAATTCGCAATTGAATAAGCCAGGATGGTGAAAAATGGAGTTTTTAAATATGTCTATTTGATAAGGCGTTAAATTACTCTATGGGCAAAAATTCTCATAGACATATTACTAGTAGTAACTGTTTATTTCTTAACTATTAATAGACATTACCAGGGATATAGAATTCGGAAACAGAGTCGTTTTAGCAAGAGCGTTGTTTTTTACCGAACCCATACGCCATTAGCAGGCCTTCCTTGAAGAGTAAATTAGCATAAATATTGAGATAAAAGACAACACTCAGGGTTTAAAAAACAGTGAGTAAAATAAGTTTTTATTTCACAAAGGGCGAAAATTTTAATTACATAACACCCACGTATGACTAAAATCAACATAAAAAAATAGGCATTTAGTGTTGCTACAAATTTGAGCATTTAAAAATCGTTAAAATACATACAATAGTCATAAAAATAGCATAACATACTCAACAGGAGTCTTATAACTAAAACGTTACTTGCTCAGTATACAAGATCTCACCATTTTCATCTAAAACAGCGATGTTGTACACAGAAACTTCGTGAACATGAACTCCAATATTAGACTTGGATTTAGAATCTTCTGTATTAACAAATCTTCCCACAGACTTCAAATCATTATCTACATTCACCTGGAACCTATTGGATTCGCCTTCTGTCATATCCAGTTTTGTTGGTCCGGGAACGCCTCTAGGATTGTCAACACTCTCACGAGTAGAACTGTCCTTGGATCCTACAGGATACCCGAAATGGTTATGTGTATGAACTTGCGGTGAAGAGCTTGGGTTTACGATGACGTTAGACACATAATTCCTTCCTTGCTTAACGGATCCAGATTCATCGAACACTTCGAAATCCGGTTCAGTCGTAATTACCCCAGATTCATCAACAGTTACGTCTGGAAGGAAGGAATCAGGAGGTAACTCGTAGTGTTCAGTAGAATGTTCAACGTTTACTCCACTTGAACCAGCGCCCAAAAGCCAATTCCTGAATTTTCCAAGCCAGAATCCATCAACAGGAAGCAGAAATAGACTCAGCAGCAACACCAGTATGGATGCTTGGCACTTCATGTCGTAACGGGATTTAAATTAATCTAAAATGTATCGATAAAAACACAACGAAAATTTACCAAATCCGGTAGATATTTATAGAAAGAATATCGTGTGCTGAACAAGACTAAGTTTTCAATGTCTCTTGGATTACTTGAAAAGTCGTCACTTGACCCCTGGGCTCACTGAAGGTCTTTCTTTCGCTATAATTTAAGCTCAACTGATGTTTGAATAATGTTTGGCTTTAAACGTAGGCTCTGCCTTGACGCTGTACTACCCAAGTAAGGACGATAAGGAGTCTTAAGGGTGTGGTTGCTTTTGAAAATAACATTACTTGATGGTCGTTGAGTAGTTTGTCTGTAGCGACACACATACAAGCAAAAATTATACATAAATATATATATATATATATATATATATATATATATATATATATATATATATATATATATATATATATATATATATATATATATATATATATATATATATATATATATATATATATATATATATATAGAGAGAGAGAGAGAGAGAGAGAGAGAGAGAGAGAGAGAGAGAGAGAGAGAGAGAGAGAGAGAGAGTTTAAAGAAAATTTTATAACTTCTTTGGAATTAGATACAGACGTATGTTTGTTATTTCTGAATTATTTAAAATTCCCGGAATTCTCAACGATTAGGCAAAGGAGGATATATATATATATATATATATATATATATATATATATATATATATATATATATATATATATATATATATATATATATATATATATATGTGTGTGTGTGTGTGTGTGTGTGTGTGTGTGATAAATTTTGCACATTTTTACGTGTTTTTTCATATTCAAATAAGCCATATATATTTTTGATATATTAATGTCGTTAAGAGAATCCAGACATTAATATATCAAAAATATATATGGCTTATTTGAATATATATGTATATATATATATATATATATATATATATATATATATATATATATATATATATATATATATATATATATATATGTGTATACAACAATTATCATCCTGAAAATGTTTTCCATTGCACTTTGTAATTAAGATAATACATTTTCAATAATTACTCCTTTCAAGTGTTTTTAAACACACAGGAACAAACACAGTCAAACACACTAGCAAGGGTTTTTTTTTTTTTTGTAACATTAAACCCCACTTACGTAGTAAGACTAATTAGTAGAGCACATTACCCTAGAGGTATAATTTTCATTAACGGCTTTATAGCAAAGTGTGTCTCATGCATTATAATCATCCAAGGAAAGAGGGTACAACCAAGAAGTTAGGAAAGGATTTATCGTTAGAAAAAAATATTTTACCACTGATACTACTAATAATACTAATACTAATACTAATAATAATTATTTATTTACACAATTATTTATGAGCTTTATTGTGCAATAAGGCTAGCCCTATTATTATTATTATTATTATTATTATTATTATTATTAAAATTACATTCATATTTTTTGTTTAATATATTCAGTTGCTATATATGAATATTTCATCTAAGCTTGAACATTTGAATAAAAGTCCTAGGCCTCAGTGATACAAAAACTAGCCATAATATCCCATATTTTATGTATTTTATGGCTCTTATCTTTTCTCTGACTTTGAGCAGTGAGTCAAACCATTTCTCTGCTTCGAATATTAATTTTTTCTAATTATTCATTCCTTTAAGTCAATTCCTTTCCATTTGATAAAGATTAACTTTTTTCTCCTCGTTCTTTATTTGGTGTATTTTTTCCATTACAAACTAACGTAAAATGGACGTCATACTTTAACACTCTTTGGACCCACTATAAAATGAACAGTAAGATTATACACAGTATATTTGAAAGACTTGAGTCCAACTCCATGAAGTGAGCTCTGAGGGTAAACAACACAAATGCGACGCTGTCGAGAGATCAAAGGCACACCAGATATGTCGTGTCTGAGCAAATGACCTTTTCCCCGAGTTCCTTTCTAGGACAGTTAAAAGCTCAAAGGTGTTAATCCATCTCTGTAAATATTGGAATTCGCGTGTAAAGTCAGTTAATTTTTATTATTATGTTACCTCTGTTATTAAAATTGCTGTTTCCGCGTTTTATAATTACCAATAGATGTATTTATATGTGTATAATATATATATATATATATATATATATATATATATATATATATATATATATACATATATATATATATATATATATATATATATATATATATATATATATATATATATATATATTTCAAAGCGTCAGTGAATATTTTTAAAAAGAAATGTGAAGCAATTAAGACATAGAATTGTGTCCTTTTGCATGCTTTTGTTCATTGATCAAATATAAAATAAAGATACAGCATAAGAGTAAATTCACGTGCGCAAAGTGTTGAATGTAATAAAAGTGAGACATTCATATATGAACCATATTCCTGAAGAGTGCACATTTCGATGTGTTTTTATTTGTTTCTTATATATGTAAAATAAATACAATTTAGAAAAAATATATTCTTTA
>NC_090738.1:79106316-79108816 GCF_036898095.1 Palaemon carinicauda
TGAAAAGGAAATCTTCAAAAGGTGGGAGATAATGAATAAGAATCTTTATAAAGATATAGGAATAATGTTTCGTGGTAAAGAAAACAAATTTCCGGTTCTCAATATATGATATGCAAAAAAATATTTTTATGAGTATTGGTAAAAAGTAAGGTGATAAATTACTTTAATTATTATTGAATCTTTTTCATATATCCACTGAGCATTAACATATATGTTACGTAAATATTTTAGTTTCATTCCGAAAGTGAGTTACTTGAACATAAACAAAGTATATAGCTATTCTTTAAATTTAGTAGGTATCAAAACATGAACCATCATTTTATGTAGATATATCTAAGTAAAACACTCAAAAGATTGAACAAATAATTTAGAGCAATATGATATACTTCATGAATTTTTATTATTAGTAATTAATATTTGAGGTTCCTGGAATATTTTCATCCTTTATAGTAGACACTTTAAATATATAATCTTGGAAATATACTTGGAATTATGCCTCACCATTTATTTAGAAAATCCTAATATGTGACATAAGAATAACTAATTATTGTTTAGATTTAGCCTTAACCATGAATAAATTGAGCTGCCCCGCCTGGCTCCATAGATATAAATAATCCGTTAGACTGCTTGTTTCTCAAATATCTGAGCCACATGTTTTCACAGGTATTAACCAATAAAAAACTGAAAGTTTCGTATGTCTTGTTTTCATGAATTCTATATATTCATGTTTTCTTGAATGTATGTATCATACGTTATTAATTTCCAGTGTACGGTATTTGTATGATATATACATTTATGAAGAGGTGCTTAGAGAACATCATCATTACATATTGTATTGTACCACACGTGTTTCATATACACTCACACACCGCAACGGTATTTTATTTTTATTGTAGAGCTAGGTCTATACCTCACTGTTAATAGAACCTGTTAGAGCCTGTCTTATCAGGGAGTGTTGCTTTTGATTTTGTGCGGTCTTTTCACTCTGAAACTCTCGTATTTCAGTTAATTGTCCATTGAAATGAAGTTAGTTGCTTTCACCTTATCTCCCAGTTGTCACTTAACTGATCCCTCACACAATTGGTGACCCAGGAGTGACCTTTGGGCACGACGCCTACCTACACCAGTACACGATGCCATACCTGATGTGGATATTTTGTTCTTGAGGGAACTGATGTCCAAAGTCAACGCCCTTATGGACAGCCACTTCAGTACCTTCAAGACCTGCATAAACGCATCCCGTCCAGACGAAGAGGATAACTATTCAATATCCGCCAAAGCTGACGTGTATGCCGTAGGACACAGACGGCCACCCTGCAACGTACCAGAGCGGCCATACAGCCGCCCACTACCCACCAATCACATCCCGACCAACGACCTCTACAGGCACTTACTGACGCCCATCGGCCGCTGTTCTGCTACTACCACTCTACAAACGTGGCTGCTGCAAAGAACTGTGTGAATGGTAATCATTGGGGAAAAAACGTGTAAGTAGGCCATTGCGTGTGGCGGTGGCCTCCCCTGTCACTAATATTTTCTTTTTACAAATTGCACGTATAGGCGTGTAATTTTTTGGTAGACACAGGTGCTTGCAGTTTTCTTCTGTCATGGTCAAACTCCCGGACACGACATAATCTGTCTAAATATTCTGACGTCCACCTGGTAGCAGCCAACTGATCTCTGATACCCACCTAAAGTTAAGAGAACCACACATTACCTCTGGAAGCACCAAATACCACTGGAAGTTTCTCGTTGCTGATGTCACATTGCAAATCTTAGGCGTGGATTTCCTCTCACATTGCTAGCATTGCTAACCGACAGCTAGTCAATACTGAAACTTACTCATCAACACCTCTCCAACCAGCTTCCGTCAACCTCGCTCTCATGAGCGCATCCTCGGATGCCTACTCACACCTACTCACGTCATAGCTGGAAGTTTCCCGTCCAGAATTTCGTCAAATGCTAACGCTTCCCGCCAAACACTGTATTTATCAATATCAACACAACGGGGGCCTTAGTAATCATCAGAATCAGGCGTCTGGTACTAGATCGTTTGGCAGCTACTAAACAAACGTTTGCCGAAATAGAAGAAATGAGCCTTTGCCAAAAGGTTCATGGTCATCACTCTTATACATTGTTCTATAGAAAGATGTATTTCTGCGCCCGTATGGAGGTTACAGACATCTGGACATGTGGACAGAATCTTGTGGAAATCCCCCTTAATCAGACAACCACCCATAACCTTGCAGCCAACAGAATTGTCGAACATTTTCATCGTACTTTCAAAGCAGCTTTGATATTCAGTTACAAGGACTTCACCTGGTTTACACATTTTCCCTGGATTCTCCTTAAACTAATATCCCTCATAAAGACGACGACGATGTCCCAGCAGCTGAAATGGTATATGGTGATCTGTTGCTATTCCCTGCCTATTTTATTTATTTTTTGGCAACCTCTTCCAACAATCTCCAACTCCTACATCACGTTCTGGGAAAATTTA
>NC_090738.1:79116316-79121316 GCF_036898095.1 Palaemon carinicauda
CAGATTACAACAATTAGAAAGCATTACAAACTTACTAGCTAAGTGAACCAACTTACCTAAGGACGAAGGGTAATTTATTCTTCTCAAGTTTACGATTGGACTTTTCTAGTGGATTAAAAAATCGGTTATTCTCTGTAGAATGGGAGCTCAAAAGATTGTTTCATCGTTCCCAGTGATTTGATTTAGCCTCGTTTCCGAAAGTGGCTGGATTGATGGTGGGTATATAAAGTTCATGAGAAAGCATTTTTTGATAAAATCAAAGTATGCTGTCTATTCAGGAACCATCTTTGCTTATGTTTAGTTTTACCTGAATGTTTTTTGAGAATAGAAACTCAAACGAGTACTTTTGAGTGAATTCTCTCTTTTTCACCAGTAACCTAATTATGATTTTCCTTTATGACATTGTAGATATAGAGATAGCGTTTCTAGTAGCGCTTATGGATTAATAGTGATTGGATAAAATCCTTAACATTTCCCTGTTCAATATGAAATACATAATAAAACATTCATGCATCTTGTTAGCTAAAAACTAAAAAGAAACATTTTCCTCGGGATATTTACTATGTGTTACCACTGACTTTGGTATGTTATTTATATTCTGAATGTATTCATATAGAAGTCTGTTTCCTTTAATAAATGTTTCACACTACCACGTCGGTGAATATCATATGAATAATCCAAAATTTATATCTTTTTATTAACCTAAATTTCTAGCGAGTTTAAATGAAATTCAAATCAACTTTTTTGCTTCAGAACGCCAATTCATTTCTACCAGTAATTTTGCGTAATTGCTGATTTTTAAACGTGTTTGTAGATTTGAAAACAATGCCCTAAGAAGAATATTGGGAGTTATATGGCCGGACAGGATTAGAAATGAAACTATAAGAAAGATTACTCGAGTGCCATATGTGGATGAGATCGTGATGAGGGGTAGATGGAGATGGTTTTGGCATACTCTTCACACTCCCCAAGAGAGATTAGTTCACCAAAGTTTCAACTGGGCTCCAGAATGCACTAGGAGTGCTGGAAGACCCAGGCCTACATGGCTGGGACTGTGAGATGTAGAGTGAAGGCATGATGAAAGGAGAGGCGTTGATTTGAAAGTTCAATATAGAGACGACTGGTGAAATGTAACCGAGGCCCTTTGCGTCAATGAGCGGAGGAGGAGATGATGATGATGATGATGATGAAAAGTTTACATTCAGTGACCTTATCTACAATGAAATATCTAATTTAATGGCAGGTTTGAATTAAAATGGTTTAAAATACCATCTGTTTTCGGTAAAAGAGAATTCTTTTAAAGATATGATTCGCATAAGTAAAGAAAAAAAGGATTCTTTTATATATAAAACATTATCTTTTTATCACAGTGGTTTAGTATTGTCTCTCGTCTCTGGACGTGTAAATCCGATAATCTACTTCTTTTAACACAGATGTTGCTTGGATGAAGTCCCTAGACATTTCTCTTTTTGGGTCTTATGTGTCGAGTTTCTAAAAGTATTAGTTCAACAATCCAAATTCTCGTAATATGTCTCAATTAATTGTTTTAGGTGAAATTTCTTTTCATATAAAAATGTGAAACCCATAAGCACTTAATCCATCTGGAAACATGTTTTACGTTGAGTCCAATATATAAAAATCAAATGGTGCAAATTGTGTTATTGTAATTTTTATGCATTAAAACAGATTTGATAAGGATCATGATTTAGGTAAGAAATAAACGGAATGGGTTTGATATTCTAATATTGATATAAAATTTGTATTTTGTATTTTCAATAATTGATAAAGAATTTTATCCAGTGAATTACATATTAGGGATTTGACTTGTTTAGTTTTTATTACGGTAAACAGCAAATACAAATAAAATAGATCCATAAATATTAATAAAAAAAGAATATATATATATATATATATATATATATATATATATATATATATATATATATATATATATTAAGATATACGAATAATAGATAGTATCACCGATTAACTGACAAATTACATTATTCATTGATTGAATGAGGAAATAATTATATATAGTACATGGCAACTCTCTATTTAAATTAACATAAATTTAGTAATACCGCTGCTTCAATGGCTAGATATATAGTACATTTTTTTTAGCGGTGAATGTTTACACCGATTCGCAGGGGTGCCCTTTTAAGCTCGGAAAGGTGTCTTAATATCTGATTGGTGGGAAGTATTTTTGTCCAAACATCTTCATCATACTCAAATAATTACCAAGTAATGTGAATCGAAACTTATTTACTAACCTAAATATCTACCTCAGACATAAATTTTTTCAATAAGTAATTTTAACGAATAAATATATTATAAAGTATCGTGATGATGAATCTAAAAAGGGAACCATGTGAGTCGGTGCCAATATGCACCGATAAAAAAATCGATTATAACGTGTCTATGGTTACTTACCAATTTTGTTGGATATAAGGTCCTCTGACTATTGGCTGCTGTTCCTAAACTCCGAATTTCAATAATCAACCTACTCATTCGTTATAGTGAGATCATGCGTCGTTTATTTTTGTATATTTCTCTTACGTTTATGATAATTCGTTCTAGTCTCCTCCTTATTTGGATTGGAATAAGATTGCATGAAGTGATTTCATTTTCGTACGCAAGTACCTTTTCAGCTGCTGTTCTGATTGTTTTATCATTTAAAGGTTTAGATGTCTCACACGATTAGCAATGATAATGGACAGGGCAATACCCTAGAGACAGGATACTGCCATAAAGACTGACCATATATACCTGTGATCAGCGCCATAGCTCCCTCTCCATCAAACCGAAGTAAGAGACGGTCAGGCAGTGATCGCTGATTACTCAGCATTTAGTCATATAGACTCGCCCAAATCCCCAATCCATAGCTTACAGGATTGGTTAAGTTGCAGACATTTTCCAAGCCTGTCTCGAAAAACTGCAATAAAGCTAATCCAGTCACAGATCACAATTAAAAAAAAATTAAACATTATTACATTGCAGGGTTCCTTACCTTTTTTTTTTGCAAGAGGAATGTATTCAGAACTTTCTTCAAACTTCGATTTCCCAAGACTAATAGAGTTTTCACTCCGGCTGATCTTCCACTTACACTTGCAACCCGTCTTCCATAGATATTCTTCTACTGTTCTTATCGAACATCGAATAATAAAATGAATTATAAGCAAAATTTATACTTACTAACTGAGTGAGGTGACTCTCCTCACAAATAAAATTATATACATTCTACCTGTAGGCCTATATCTGCAATGGAAGAAGGATTATATATAAAAAAGAATAAAGCACCCAATCCTCCATTATCAATAGAACTATTGATAAAGCGATTCTATCAACAGAAAAAAAAACGACAATACCTTTTCGTACCAGTTGTCATTAGGGGAATGACATTATATTGCACAGTGACCTCTAATCAGGGCTTCAAATGAACCGGAAATGACCAGCAGTTTTTGTGATGATAATTACATGTCCATGAATATCAAAAGAAAGGTTTAATGAGATCCCCTTATTACGTTGTCTGTGATATCTAAAGAGGTACAATTAATATGTGAAAATAAGAAGAATTATCTTATCAGTCGAAATAACATAGCTTTTTTTGTGTAATATGATAATTTATTTGTAAATACCTGAGTACTCGTTTATTTGTTTAATGTCTCCCTTTTCGGGTATATGAAAGAGTACATTTATAAAGGTTTTATTACTTTCAATTTAATATGTAAGTTTTGATTTATATCTTTTAGATAAGTTTACCCTTTTCAAGATATAAAAAAATTATGAAACTGTGGAATGATGCTAGCAATGATAAAAAATGAAAAATAAACAACATTAAGATAAATGATAACCTTAACAAAAATAATAAAACCTGAAAATGAACACTCATACATACTTATGTGAAAATGAGAAGAATTATCATATCAGTTGAAATAACATAGCTTTTTTTGTGTATTATGATAATTTATTTGTAAATACCTGAGTACTCGTTTATTTGTTTAATGTCTCCCTTTTCGGGTATATGAAAGAGTACATTTATAAAGGTTTTATTACTTTCAATTTAATATGTAAGTTTTGATTTATATCTTTTAGATAAGTTTACCCTTTTCACGATATAAAAAAATTAGGAAACTGTGGAATGATGCTAGCAATGATAAAAAAGGAAAAATAAACAACATTAATATAAATTATAACTAAATGATAACCTTAACAAAAATTATAAAACCTGAAAATGAACACTCATACATACTTATGCACCGTATACTTGAAAGAAATATTCGAACGTGTATATATATACACACACATACACATATATGTATATATACCTTTCAAATTCAGGTTTTCTGTACTTAGAATTTAAATTCTAAGTACAGAAAACCTGAATTTGACAGGTATATGTACAGAAGAATTGTCATTGACTTTTATCTTTCTTCGTGGCTGAGTGGTATGGTCACTGGCATACAGAGAGAGAGAGAGAGAGAGAGAGAGAGAGAGAGAGAGAGAGAGAGAGAGAGAGAGAGTATCTGTCTCACAAATACTGTATTATTGACTGCATAGAAAAAATTAACACCCACTAAAGGCCACATTCATACTTTGAATGCTAACAAATGGATGCACAAATATAACATACGAAATAACCTATCTACACGCACATACACAAACCACATAGTCGCTAAAGTAAAATTTGAAAAATATATATCATGTAAGAAGAATAAATCTAAATATCTTCATGGAATTAAAAGAACCTACAGTTTACTTTCTGGACATTAACAGCATTTTGCTATGTCCCAACAAGCAACTCATTTTCTCAATAAATGACCGACTCACATACAATCCAATCTTTAGAACATAATAATAATAATAATAATAATAATAATAAAAACACTTTCCAGTTAATACAACGCCGTCTAATCACTCTTAAAACGGAAATTCCCTAGAAAACATTACAAACTATTGTTTTTACGACCTTAGGCAGCAAAGCCTTGACTTTTCTATTA
>NC_090738.1:79143306-79148306 GCF_036898095.1 Palaemon carinicauda
ACTCGGTGCCCTCATTTAGTTTGTAGTACAGTATGTACCTACACACTCACCCTGGACTTAATCGTCCAAATTAAGACCGCTGTTCCTCGCAGAGTTAAACAGTAGGGTTAACAACACAACCCACTGCTACCACAGATCTCTTTCGTTCCTCTACTTGCTTCGCATAGTGGCAAAAGAACACTCTGGAAGACTTCCAGCCAGTGTATGAACGGAGATGTTCAAAGTCCATACAATTAAAGAAATTTAAGGATGAGGCAACTTTCCTCGGATCGTGACCTGCAGGTGTACTGTCAGGATCCGCTCTGCGAATAAAATATGTGATTTTCGCTCTGAGTTGATTCAGAGATAAATTTGAGCCTGATGTTTCTCCCCTGAATAGTTGACCACCCTTGAAGTCTGAAGTTCTACGAAGATAGACCTTTAGGCATTTTACTGGACATAGAGATGCATCTTCTTTCAGAGGGCAGATTCTCCAGGGACCCCACCTGATGGTGGGTAACTCATTCTTGGCGAGAAACGTAGGATCCGGAAACAGGTTCAGTTCCCCCCCATCCAGGAACTGAACATGACCTGCCTCTCTCGAGAGGGCTACGATCTCACTAACCCTGGCCCCGGACGCGAGTGCAAATAGGAAAATAACTTTTTGTGTCAAATCCTTTAACGTACATTCTTCATTGCTCAACAGAGAAGCAAAATGAAGAAGTTTGTCTAAAGACCATGAAATGGGCTTTAGAGGTGCTGAAGGTCTGAGCCTAGCGCAGGCTTTCGGAACTTTATTAAAGATCTCGTTACCTAGGTCGACCTGGAAGGCATATAGAATGGGTCTCGTCAAAGCAGACTTACACACTGAAATCGTGTTAGCTGCCAACGTTTGACCATGGAGGTGGATGAAGAAAGATAAGCAGAAGTCTGTCGAGATCTCCTGCGGACTCTTCGCCTTGACAAAGGCCACCCATTTTCTCCAAGACGACTCATATTGCCTTCTAGTAGATTTGCACTTATATTCCTCCAGGAAGTCTATGCTGGCTTTCGAAATCCCGAAACGCTTTCTCACCGCAAGGGAGAGAAAATCATGAGCTGCAGGGTCCGGGTTTTCTGTAATGAAGCGCAGACAGTCGACTTCTGGACTCGCTGGCTCAGAACTGGATGTGGTGGCGGCATAAACTTCAGCTGTAGTTCCAACGCCAAGGGGAACCACATGCTGTTCGGCCACTTGTGGGCCACTATTGCCGCTACCCCCTTGAAGGATCTCAGTTTGTTGAAGACCCTCAACAGAAGGCTTTGAGGGGGGAACAGATAAATCCTGGACCATCTGTTCTAGTCGAGGGACATCGCGTCCACTGCTTCCGCTAAGGGGTCCTCGTACGGGGACACGAACAGGGGCTACTTCTTGTTGTCTTTCGTCGCAAAGAGGTCTATCTGCAGTTCTGGGACTTGATTCAGAATGAAGGAAAATGATCCTGCGTCTAAGGACCATTCCGACTCTATCAGTGTGAACCTGGATATAGCGTCCGCTGTCACGTTGCGGACTCCTTGAAGGTGAACTGCCGACAGGTACCACTTTTTCTTTTCCGCCAATCGGAAAATGGCCAACATCACCTGGTTGAGAGGTGGTGACCTCGACCCTTGTCGATTCAAGCATCTCACAACTACCTCGCTGTCCATCACCAATCTTATGTGGATCGAGTGACGCGGGGAGACTTTCTTTAAGGTAAGGAGCACTGCCATAGCTTCTAGAAAGTTTATGTGAAAGGTCCTGAATAGCTTGGACCAAGTCCCCTGGACTTTTTTCCGATGAGAATGACCTCCCCATCCCTCCTTTGAGGCGTCTGAGTGAATCGTCACCGAAGGGGGAGGTGGCTGAAGAAGAACAGACTTCTTTAGATGTCTGGCTTGGGACCAAGGCCTGAGAAGAGTACGTAGCCGAGGCGGCACCGGTCTTCTCAGATCTCTTCACTTGTTTGATGCATACCTTCTCCAAACTCCGGTTGCATCCTTTAGCTGTGCTCTTAGCCCTGGGTCTGTCACCGAAGCAAACTGGAGAGAGCCTAGTACCCTCTCCTGTTCGCATCTTGATATTCTTTCGAAATCTAGAAGTCTCTTGACAGAACCCGCTATCTCCTTCCTTTTCTTCGCTGGGATGGAGAAACGGTGTGACATTAGGTCCCAGTGGATTCCCAGCCACTGGAACTTTTGAGATGGAGAAAGTCGAGACTTTTTTCTGTTGATCTTGAAGCCTAGGTACTCTAGGAACTGGATCACTTGACTGGAAGCTTGCAAGCATTCTGTCTCGGATGCTGCCCACACCAGCCAGTCTTCCAGGTAGGCTACTATCTGAATTCCCTTTAGGCGTAATTGTTTGAGAGCTGCGCTCACAAGCTTCATGAAAATCCTTTGGGGCTATGTTTAGCCCGAATGGCATGGCTCTGAAGGCGTATAGTCTCCGTTGTAGCCTGAACCCTAGGTAGAGGGAGAGTCGACGGCTGATTGGAATGTGCCAATAGGCGTCTGACAAGTCTATAGAGACTGAGTATGCCCTCTTGGGCAGTAAGGTCCTTATGTGTTGCAGTGTTAGCATTTTGAATTTGCAATTCACTATGAACTTGTTGAGTGGCGACAAGTCCAGAATGACTCTGAGCTTTTCTGAGTCTTTCTTGGGAACACAAAACAGCCTCCCTTGGAATTTGATGGAATTCACCTTTCGGATCACATTTTTCTCCAACAGTTCTTGAACATACTCCTCCAGAACGGGGGTGGAGTGTTGGAAAAACCGAAGGCACGGGGGTGGAGTGCTGTACCAGCTCCAGCCCAGTCCATTCTTGAGAAGGCTGTGGGCCCAGGGATCGAAGGTCCATCGATCCCAAAATTTCAGCAGTCTCCCTCCTACAGGTATCATTTCACTTGGACTGCCATCCTGAGGTCTTGCCTCCCTGACCACGACCACCCCTGAATCCCCTTCCCCTTGAGGGGCCCCTAGACGAGCCTCTGGCTGCTCCTCTAGGCTTTGCTCGAAAGGAAGAAGACTGTCCTTCGAACGTTGGGGTGAATGCTGTGGACTGAGTCGGCACAGCCTGGGGTACCTACTGAAAAGTGGACGGGGTTTGTGCCACCATCTGGGGCACTGGAGGCAATGGCAATTGCAGTTGCTGTTGCTGTCTAGAGGGCTTGGCTGGCCGAGACGGTAGCCTAGTCCTCATATTCTTCCTCTTTGGTTGAGGACCCTCATCCGGGGAAGACTTTCTTTTGATAGCCAGGCCCCACTTCTGGAGAAGGTTTCTATTCTCCACGGCGGCCTTATCAACAACTTCTTTGACCAAGTCAGTAGGGAAAAGGTCTTTTCCCCAAATGTTGGAGGAGATTAATTTCCTTGGCTCGTGCCTCACCGTAGCCCCGGTGAACACGAACTCCCTACAAGCTCTCCTCGCCTTGACGAAGCCATAAAGGTCCTTCGTCACCGTGGCCAGGTGAGTCTTAGCCACCACCATGAACATTCCATGGACCTTGGGGTCACTTGCCATCGTCTCAAGAGTAGTCTGAAGAGACATTGAGGCAGCCAGTCTTTCTTTTGTCTCGAACTCTCTTCGCAAAAGAAAGTCAGACAGATTGGGGAGGTCCTCGCCGAATTGCCGTCCGGCAATATCAGCCTCCAACTTACCCACTGAGAACGTCAGATGGACGTCCTTCCAGTCCTTGTGGTCCATAGGCAGGGCCAGCGACAAGGGTTTACACTCCTCCAGGGAGGGGCAAGGCTTACCGGCCTCGACTGCTTTTAGGACAGCCGCAAACCCTTTCTGTAAAAAGGGGAAGGCTCTAGCAGGAGAGGACACAAAGGATGGGAGCTTCTTGCTCAATGCAGCTACCTTCGAGTTAGAGAAGCCCCTCTCCTTCATTGAGGATGAAAGTAGAGCTTGAGCCTTAGCATGGTCCATCACTATGACCTCCTTCGGCTCTGTCTCCTCCTTTGAAGCTGGTTCCTTTCTCAACCGGACATAACAGTCCGGATATGATGCCTTGCTGGGACAGAATTCCACCTCCTCTAGGGGAACTGAGCCCAGCTTATCCGAGATGACAATCTTTCCAGTCGTCATCGGCATGTGCTCAGCATACCTCCATGGATTAGCATCTGAGCACAAGGGAAGGTCTCTCACAAAGAGCCTTTCCTGGGGCCCACGTGATTCTGCAAGGCACTGCATCCGCAGTTCCATAGCAGCCGCCTTCTCCTGATTCTCCTTCTGCATTTGTTGGATCATTCCAACAATCGAAGAGAGGGCCTGTCCCAGCTCTACTGGGAGACCGGCCGATGTTGAGGGAATAGGCTCCGGAATCTGAACCGGAGTAGCTGACACCTCGTCGACCTCTTCCTCTACGACGTCCGGGGCTTGAACTTCATCCTGGCCTTCTGCCAGGAGGTCTTCTTCCAAACGCTCGTCCATGTCAGACATCCTGTCATCTAACTGGATGTCTTGCATCGCGACCGCGACTTCAGCATCCACCTGGATCTGACTTTGGGGGATCTCCTCTTGAGGCTGGGGAATCACTGCATCAGCTGATGCCTTAGGGAAAAGATACGCACTCATCTTCTCACTTGGAAGATAAGGGGTGTTCTTTTGGAAGCCCCTTACCCAGGTACGAAGCTTCTCCCTTGCTATATCCCTTGATTCCACCGTCCTAGGGTAATCAAAGGCCTCAGTAATCAGGTTAGTGCACACAGTACATACCTGAGGGTCCCAATACTGGAGATCATCCTTGGAGACAGCGCATGCTGCGTGTCTCCTACAACACTCATGTCCGCAGAGGTTCTTGCTGCGGACGTTGCAGAAAACATTTCCGCACTTCAGAGGGTCCTCCTGTAAAGAGAAGAAATTTCCATGAGTATCAAGTGAATTATGTATCACTGGATATGCATAGTATAGTATAACAATTCATAAAGGAAAGACACACACTTTTGTTTCCCTCACAACCCATTGTTGCAGCCTTCCAGATAATAAAATCAAATGGTT
>NC_090738.1:79160806-79170806 GCF_036898095.1 Palaemon carinicauda
TGTGCATGATTTTTTTTTTGGTTAAAATGTCGTTCATCACCACGAGGACCATTTTACCGCGACTGCCCCTTTTTAATTTTTTTTTTCATTTTTTTGCCAAGTCATTTTTCCGTAAGATATTGCCAAATAGTGTCGTAAAACTTTTGCTTTTTTAGTGTTGGAAAGTGTGTCTAGATGATCTGGCTACCCATGCGTGACTTTGTTTTTGTCAGATACGACGTAGTTATTGGTATATTGGGTATTTAACTGCGATTGCCAATTTCTGTTTTTTTTTCAATATTTGTAAAAATTTACTACGTAGTAAGGAATTGCCGTATATTATTGATTTTTTTTTTCATGTTTATGTGTTAGAAAGTGTGCCTTGATGGTTGGGCTAACACGTGCATGTCTTTTTTTTTTTTATCTGAGGTTCCGTATATTAGAATGTTGGGCATTTTACCGCGAGTTGCCCCTTTTTCATTTTTTTTTTTCATTTTTTTGCCAAGTCATTTTTCCGTAAGATGTTGCCAAATAGTGTCGTAAAACTTTTGTTTTTTTAGTGTTGGAAAGTGTGTCTAGATGATCTGGCTACCCATGCGTGACTTTGTTTTTGTCAGATACGACGTAGTTATTGGTATATTGGGTATTTAACTGCGGTTGCCAATTTCTGTTTTTTTTTAATATTTGTAGAAATTTACTACGTAGTAAGGAATTGCCGTATATTATTGATTTTTTTTTCATGTTTATGTGTTAGAAAGTGTGCCTTGATGGTTGACTAACACGTGCATGTCTTTTTTTTTTTTTATCTGAGATGCCGTATATTAGAATGTTGGGCATTTTTTCCGCGAGTGGCCCTTTTTATTTGTTTGGCATTTTTTTTTGCTTAGTCATGTTTACCGTAAGGAATTGGCAAGTAGTGTCGCAAAACTTATAATTTTTATAGTGTTGGAAAGTGTTTCTAGATGATCTGGCTACCCATGCCTATCTTTTTTTTTAGCCAGATATAGCGTATATATAGGTATGTGTTCGATTTTCCTGTGATTGCCATTTTTTTCGTTTTTTTCCCATTTCTTTCAAAATTACTACGTACTAAGGAACTATCACAGAGTAATGATTCATTTAGATGTTTATTTGTCGGAAAATGTACCTTGATGGTTTGCCTAGCACGTGGCTGAATTTTTTTTTTTTTTTCTGAAATGCCTATAATAAAATGTTGGCCATTTTTCCGCGAGTGCCCCGTTTTATTTGTTTTTCATTTTTTACTTAGTTATGTTACCGTAAGGAATTGGCAAGAAGTGTCGCAAAACTTATATTTTTATGGTGTTGGAAAGTGTTTCTAGATGATCTGGCTACCCATGCCTATCTTTTTTTTAGCCAGATATGGCGTATATATAGGAATGTGTTCGATTTTCCTGTGATTGCCATTTTTTTGTTTTTTCCCATTTCTTTCAAAATTACGACATACTAAGGAACTATCACAGAGTAATGATTCATTTATATGTTTATTTGTCGGAAAATGTGCCTTGATGGTTTGCCTAGCACGTGGCTGATTTTTTTTTTTTTTTTCTGAAATGCCGTATATTAGAATGGCCGTTTTTCCGCGAGTGCCCCTTTTTATTTGTTTTGCATTTTTTTGCTTAGTCATGTTATCGTAAGGAATTGGCAAGTAGTGTCGCAAAACTTATAATTTTATAGTGTTGGAAAGTGTTTCTAGATGATCTGGCTACCCATGCCTATCTTTTTTAGCCAGATATGGCGTATATATAGGTATGTGTTCGATTTTCCGGTGATTGCCATTTTTTCGTTTTTTCCCATTTCTTTCAAAATTACTACGTACTAAGGAACTATCACAGAGTAACGCTTCCTCTAGATGTTTATTTGTCGGAAAATTTTGTTTACTTCTTTTTTGATTGAATATCATCAAATTTTTTTAGCTAAAATATTATATTGTTTTACATTTTTTTTTCGAATTTTATTTCCCTTCAAAAAATTTTTTTGGGGTCAGAATTTTAATTTTATAGTCGTAAAATAATCGACAATTATTCAGCAACCCACCATACAATTTTTATGCATATCCGAGAATAATTAGATTAGTAAATAACACCTTGAAATTGACATACCCTTCCTACATTTCAAGTGGCAGTTTAGAGAGTCTGAGTCAGTGTGGTTGGCGGCCATTTTGTGTACATATCCGAAGCGTAAGTTCCCCTATCTATATATATTCTTGTTCCCTAGAGAATTTGTGATATTTTGGTATATTTTTACCTGCATAAATATCATATTATATATTAAATATATGTATTTTTTTACGAAATTCCTAAGTACTCAAAAAATGACCTTTAGATATGGCCCCTGATATAAATGTAATTTACAAAATAATGAAGATTTTTTTTACATATTTCTATTTTAGGATAACATATGTCTATTCAATAAAAAAATTAGCCACTTCCTATTTTATTTGGGTACCCCAAAAAATTCATGAAATTTGGAAAAAATTTTCTGGCCAAAAAAAGTTACCCTTTTTTTCTCATTTCAGATCTTCACCTCCATGGGTCTGACTTCATCCAAAATACATCAAGATGTGTCCTAAACATTCAAGAATCAAGTCCTAAAAGGATTTGTGTATATATGTATAAACTTTTTTTTATGAATTTTTATGTAAGGTCTTTTTTTTCTACTTAATTTTTTAAAATATCTATAATAAATAGTTTTTCTGCAGATGAGTAGTATTTATCTTTACAGTTGTTTTAAGCATTCATTGAAGTATTTTTTTTTTGGCAAAAGAAAAAAGGAGGTTACTGCAAAAACTGATTTTTCAAGAATTTTTTTTTTGGCGTCGGGGTCGTGCGCGTCCGAGTATACCCTTAAAGGGGTGTCCGAGGAGCGTACCTATCCAGGGTTAAAAATGGTACGTATATTACATATTTTAACTCAAATAAAAAATTAAATTAAATTAATGACGAAAATGTTACGTAATTTACATTAAATACTTATATCTACATAAGAGGGGCTAATTTTACGGGCTGTGTGAATAAAACTATCAACAATCTACAATATTTACTGTACATTAGACCAGCTTCCTAAGCTATTAAATGTATATATATATATATATATATATATATATATATATATATATATATATATATATATATATATATATATATATATATATATATATATATATATATATATATATGTGTGTGTGTGTGTGTGTGTGTGTGTTTGTGAGTGTATGTGTGTTTATTTGTATTTATACTGCATATATAGAAATAGAAATACATACGTAAAAAGATGAGAACTATTGCGCATAATTTGATATGGCTGATTTATTGAAATCTCTATGTATATGGTAAAATGTTTACCATATATAAAACGATAGATATGTGTTGTAGTTTGTTTTCTTCACATGGATCGAAAGAAAGTTTATAAAACAAGATACAATTTTTAAGTCCTAAGATGTACGAGAATGTGGATGGTATAAAAGAGGTGTTCGAGTGAAATGGCTCTGGTATCCCGAATGTTTATAGGCATGTATTGTTTTGTCTGTAGACTATTCTTTCAGCTGTTTGTCTGACTTATGTGTAGGTGTATAAGACCACAAGTGAATTGGAAGAATTTTGCTCTGAGCTTTTGTCCTTGTTTTAGTATTTCAATCATGCATATAGTAAGGATATTTTCTTAAACCTACCAAAAGTCACTTCTATCAACATATATAGTTTATTGATGAATATAGATATATGATCATAAAATAGGGTATACGTATGTATTTACATTATTCAAATATTAATTTATATTTTACAGATATTCCAGCTGTTTGTTAGTACTTTCTATCACCACGTAGGCTGGTTCCTCGAGGCTTTTCTGAATTTTGATTAACAGGAGGAAGTTGGTACCCTGACACTATAGATGTACATGCAATTGATATTTGATATCAATTAAGGATTATACTTATTTGACCAGACCCTATGCTGTTTATCATGATTAAACAGTGGAATATTTATGTATGCTTTAGTGATTATATTGTATTATCACAATAGTGACTAAAAATCTTAAATTAATCCTTCGTATATCTATTATTACCCAGTTATATATATAAAAAAAATCCCAAAATGATATCCATACTAATATAACATATATTTGTGTCCTCGTGTGTAATGACGTAAAAGTTCTCCTAATATTGATATTGATATTTATGAAATAGAATAATCTTTCGGTAATTGGAATGGGGAGTTTGTTCATCAAACTCTCCAAGACAATGATGTTGAAGTCAGTAGTTTCAGGATATGAAATTTCGATTTAAAATATAAGCCAACATATCAATATTCCTCGTATTCTTTAAACATTAAATTTTGTTTATATTCTAGTATTGAATGGTCGAGTAATATATTGTCATGTGATTAACTTTTGGGAATTAACATATTGCTCTACTGTCATGATTTTATTTTGAATATTAAAAACAAAAACTATTAAAGCTAAAAATTCCACTGAATCGCTTTAGATAATGTAAATGGAATTCTTCAATTCCGTTACTTCTGGAGTAAATAGTTCGATATTTTACTGAATGATAAAAAGATGATATTTTTCATGAGAACATTTAGATTTGATGCAATTGGAAAGAAAAGCCACTGCTGATTATCTTGTCAGATAACTATCCAAATAAGTTGAAAATTATAAGGGTATTATAAGGGCATAATATTTAGTAAAATGATTACAGATATGGAGAATAATTAGGTTTTGGCGTACTGACATGTTCTCCAACCAATACCCATACTCTCTCTCTCTCTCTCTCTCTCTCTCTCCTCTCTCTCTCTCTCTCTCTCTCTCTCTCTCTCTCTCTCTCTCTCTCTCTCATTGCCTATTTTTGTCCAGGAAGTACCTGTTTACGTTTCATATAACTGCTTTGCCAAGATGTCTATATGACGGGCATGAAGTAGGGGCATGGTCATTGTGAAATTGTGTGCGTGTGTAAGTCATTGTGTGTCACAGTGTATTTAGAGGTAACGTCTGGCATATGATTCGTTTAGGTTGGGTAGGGAAACCTTTATACAGAATTTTACATAAATATTTTTGTGGAAAACAAAATCTGAATAATTTGAGATGCAATTCCGAAAATGCACTAATTTATGCAGAAAAAAAGGGAGGGGTTAAGTAGGATTAATACATTTGGAGAAATAAAGGAGCCGGTGATCTATCGAGATGTAACATAAGTGGGAGAATCTGTTCAAAACCAGGTGCCATCCCTTTATTATTATTAGTATCCAAGCTACAACCTTAGTTAGAAAAGCAAGGAGCTATAAGCCCAAGGGTTCCAGTAGGGAAAAGTAGCCCAGCACGGAAAGGAAATAAGGTAATAAATAAATGATGAGAAAGAATTAACGATAAATCATTCGAAAACTAGAGACAACATCAAAACAAATATGTCATATATAACTATAAAAAGACTTATTTCAACCTATTCAACATTGAAATATTTGATGCAACTTTGAACTTTTGAAGTTCTACTGATTCAACTACCTGATTAGGAAGATCATTCTACAACTTGGTCATAGTTGGAATAAAACTTCTAGAATACTGTGTGATATTGAGCCTCATGATGGAGAAGGCCTGGCAATTACGTTTAACTGCCTGCCTAATATTACGAACAGGATAGAACTGACCGACCCTTTCTAGCTGCATTGAGTATAAACTCGTCATTTAGCTCTTCTCAGGCTTTTATAAAAATACTTATCCATTTCAAAGTATAATGAATACCATTCTAAAGTTCAGGTATTGAAATGGTCATAGTTAAAAAATAAATAACGAAACAAAAGTAATAAAGGAAACATAGAGAACGCTTTCATGCTGTTTTAAAGTGTATTTTTTTTAGCATTACTGACTGCAGTATAATTAGTGGGAAATCTTTAAGGCTCCACTGGGAGTAATTTTCATTATTACCCTAACCCTTCTATGAAACGAGAATTGAATAATTTTTATCAGCGTTAAGGATTTTATAATAGCACTGAACGGACTTATAAGGCATATGTTCAGTTTTATTATTATTATTATTATTATTATTATTATTATTATTATTATTATTATTATTATTATTATTATTATTATTATTATTGTTTTTGTTGTTGTTGCTGTTGTTGTTGTTGTTGTTATTGTTGTTGTTCTTATTCCAATCACTATTATCATTAGTAGTGTGAAAAACAATTTCTATGCAAAAGCGTAAATCTGTTGCCTATATATCTTTAATCACAAATTGAAAGGATATAAAGTTCATACTATTGCTCTCAGAAAGCTGCTTGAAAAAAAAAAAAAAAAAAAAAAAAAAAAAAAAAAAAAACAGATTTATGTTTATTTAATTTTCCAAACTACATCAAAATTAGATTACTTAGTTTAATAGTTCAATTTATTTTTTGGAGCTGAGAAAAAATTAATCCTTTACAAAAGTTCAATACTTCAAAGAAATGCCGGTAATTCCATGTATCATATTGGATGCAAAATACAAAGTGTGGAATTGTATTGTCCGTTTCGTATTAATTTTAGTTCAAGATAATAGTCTCGTAAATCTTTAAGATGTATAAGAATAGATTCCATTGGATTTTTTAATTCCTGTGAATAGTGGTTTTGTATACTAGATCATCATAGTTTATTTGAAATTTTCATACGATCAGGATATAACTATGCTATCAATATTTTTTATCTCATTCTTAAAAGCGTATTTCTCATAACCTTATACAAACCAAATTCAATATCTGTGTTATGTATTTACTTGGCTCTTAGAATTTTGATAAAATGTCATTTCAAATGGTGTTCATCGCTTCCTTAATCTTCTTTGAAATAATAATTTCATGAATAAATAGAAAAAAAAAATCTATATGATACCAAACTTTCTCTTATTTTAGCTAATACTTTTTTCTTTATTGTTTGTGATTAATGTCTGTAACGTTGCAGTTCTATCATTAACATAAACATTAGCTAAATCAACACATAAGAGAATAATTGATCGTGAGGTAGAAGTAAGTTCTTAAAACTATTTGGTATTTGTTAGTACACCTCCACACTAATAATACATTCATACACATATATACGTATATATAAATAGATATATGTATATACAAATATATAAATATTAAAGGTGTACACGCAGACACACGCATATATATATATATATATATATATATATATATATATATATATATATGTAATTATATATATATATATATATATATATATATATATATATATATATATATGTATATATGTAATTATATATATATATATATATATATATATATATATATATATATATATATATATATATATATATACATATATATATATTAATACGACCGAAACAATTTGTATATGTGAGAAAAAAATAAATAATTCACATGATATGGTAGTCTCTATTGTGAATATTAGGTATAATTTGATAGCTTAAAAAACAGATTTCATTAAGAATATAGCTTTCTTTTCTATAACATGATCATATGAAATTAGCCTCAAAGAGCCAGGTCATAAGTTTATAATATCCTCTCAAATTGTATGAATTTCTTTTACTAAACGTTATTTTTTAAAAGAGAGAGAGAGAGAGAGAGAGAGAGAGAGAGAGAGAGAGAGAGAGAGAGAGAGAGAGAGAGAGGAGAGAGAGAGAGAGAGAGAGAGAGATAATGTGCACCGACATGAAAATATTCTAAGATGATCTTGAAAGTTTCCCCGCAGTCTTTGAACTAATAAGAATAAGTTTAACCTTAACCCCTTAATAAGAAGAAGAAATAGGGCTAATTAACACAACGACTCTATATTGCTCTAGCGGGAACATTCCCGATATTATATTTCGCTGAATATGAATGGATCAGGGAACAAAAAAGTTATCATTAGGAACTATGAACATTTAACCGCTCTAAAGTCAGAAATGCTTTCCTTCTAATGGTTTTTATGCTAGATTTGGGGATAATGAAAGGCTTATGAAATTATAATATCTATTTGATCATAAAGCAAATAGCAAATTTTACATCCATAACTGTACGAAGCACGCTAAATTTTCTGTATAATAGGAATTTATATATATATATATATATATATATTATATATATATATATATATATATATATATATATATATATATATATATATTATATATGTGTGTGTGTGTGTGTGTGTGTGTGTGTGTGTGTGTGTGTATGAGAGAATTTATAATGTTTAGGAAACAGTCATATGCTGCCAAATACATATGAATAACTTTACTCGTGTTTATATCATAAAAAGCATAGTAACCTATAAAAAAGGCTAGAACTCCAATTCCACGCGTATACTTAGATTATGATGATATTGTATCAACCATGTGTCACACGATCGTACACAGTAACGACATTTCATTTTGTGTATAACATATGCTTGTATCTTAGCTCACCCCTCGCACTAAAAAAAACGTGAAATAACATGTGTGTTTTTCTCACCGTTAACTGTTAACCGGTGTGGTATCAGTTGAACAGTAAATTTCCTGAAACATTGAACCTGAAATAAGTATTCTCTTTTTCTCACCGTTAACTGTTAACCGGTACCGTGTTGGTTAAACAAGAAATTTCCTGTTGCATTGAGTTTTTATATATAAGGGCGAGTGTCTGTAAAAAAGTTACTCAGTTGCTTTTAACCTGTCTTTGAGTCGACTTGCTACTCCCGCATTCCAACCCCCCTTGGCCTTCCGTCGATGGTACTATGGCGGACTCTACGGAAGTTGGCGCTGTGGCTGCCCGATTAAAACTTTCTTCTTTTGCCAGCGGTGAGGTGTTTGCTTGGTTTCAGCGCGCAGAAGTCCAGTTTCGCATCAAGGGCGTGACTCGCTCAACCACCAAAGCAGATTATGTTCTTGTGGAGATACCCGAGGACTCCTTCCCGGAAATATCCAACTGACTTTGTGAGCTAGGAGACACCCCAAAAGCATATGCCGCCCTCAAACCTTACCTTCTATAGCAGTACTCATCGTCGCCAGCCGCCCATAGAGCAGAGCTTTTTCAGCTATCTCATAAACCGTTGGGGAACCAAAGGGCTTCGCTCGCCCTCAGGGAAATGACCAGTATCGTTCGCCTGCAACCTGCCGCAGACGGCTCTCCTCGTGAGGTGAACCTACTTCGTACCCTTTGGATACGCTGTTTACCCAAACCTGTACGAGCTGCCATACCCGATGTCGATAGTTTACCCATAAAGAACTTGTTGACCAAAGACAACTCCCATATGGACAGCAACTTCAAGACCTCCATCAACGCCTCCACTCCTGACGAAGAGGACAGCTATTCAACATCAACCGAAGCTCACATGAATGCCGCAGGACATACACGCCTACCCCGTGACGTGCCGAAGCAGCAACAAAGCCGCCCACCACCCACCACTCGCTCGCCGCCCCCAACCAACGACTTCTACAGCCACTTACTACCTCCCATACGCCACAGTTTTACTACTACCACTTCAGATTCGGAGCAACTGTGAAGAAATATGCCAAGGATGGCCAGTGGCCAAAAAATGTGTGAGTAGGCCATCGCTCGTTGCGGTGGCGTCCCATGTTTCTAATCTTTTCTTTTAAATGATGCAGGAACGGACGTGCGATTTTTGGTAGACACGGGTGCTTGTCGTTCTCTTTTGCCAAGGGAACTCTTCAAGACACGACGTACTCTCTCTACGTCTACCGACGTCCACTTAGTAGCAGCCAACAGATCTGCGATACCCACCTATGGTTAAGAGAACCTCACATTATCGTTTGGAAACGGTAAATTTAATTGGAAGTTCCTTGTTGCTAATGTCACATTGCCAATCCTCAGTATCGATTTCCTCTCTCATTTCCACATTCTGGTCAATGTCCCCCACCTACGATTGGTCAATGCAGACTCGTACTTGTCGACACCTCCTCACCCTGCCCCCTCCAACCTCGCTCTCGACATCAGTGCACCAACGGATGCCTACGCCCATCTCCTCACGTCGTACTCGGATGTTTTCCGTCCAGAACTTTGCAAAACGCCCACGGCTCCTGCCAAGCACG
>NC_090738.1:79188814-79193814 GCF_036898095.1 Palaemon carinicauda
CAATGTATAAGAGTGATGACCATGAACCTTTTGGCAAAGGCTCATTTCTTCTATTTCGGCAAACGTTTGTTTAGTAGCTGCCAAACGATCTAGTACCAGATGCCTGATTCTGACGAATACTAAGGCCCCCGTTGTGTTGATATTGATAAATACAGTGTTTGGCGAGAAGCGTTAGCATTTGACGAAATTCTGGACGGGAAACTTCCAGCTATGATGTGAGGAGGTGTGAGTAGGCATCCGAGGATGCGCTGATGAGAGCGAGGTTGACGGAAGCTGGTTGGAGAGGTGTTGATGAGTAAGTTTCAGTATTGACTAGCTGTCAGTTAGCAATGCTAGCTAGAACTTAGAAATGTGAGAGGAAATACACGTCTAAGATTTCCAAAGTGACATCAGCAACGAGAAACTTCCAGTGGTATTTGGTGCTTCCAAAGGTAATGTATGGTTCTCTCAACTTTAGGTGGGTATCGATCAGTTGGCTGCTACCAGGTGGACGTCAGAAGATTTAGACAGACTATGTCGTGTCCTGGAGTTTGACCATGACAGAAGAAAACTGCTAGCACCTGTCCACCAAAAAATTACACGCCTATACCTGCAATTTGTAAAAAGAAAATATTAGTGACAGGGAAGGCCACTGCCACACACAATGGCCTACTTACACGTTTTTTGCCCAATGATTACCATTCACACATTTCTTTGTAGCAACCACGCTTGTAGAGTGGTAGTAGCAGAACAGCGGCCGATGGGCGTCAGTAAGTGGCTGTAGAGGTTGTTGGTCAGGATGTGATTGGTGGGTAGTGGGCGGCTATATGGCCACTCCGGTGCGTTGCAGGGTGGCCGTCTGTGTCCTACGGCATACATGTCAGCTTTGGTGGATGTTGAATAGTTATCCTCTTCGTCTGGAGGGGATGCGTTTATGCAGGTCTTGAAGGTGCTGAAGTGGCTGTCCATAAGGGCGTCGACTTTGGACATTAGTTCCCTCAAGAACAAAATATCCACATCAGGTATGGCAGCGTGTACTGGTTTAGGTAGGCGTCGTGCCCAAAGGTCACTCCTGGGTCACCAATTGTGTGAGGGATCAGTTAAGTGACAACTGAGAGGTAAGGTGAGAGCAACTAACTTTATTTCAATGGACAATTAGCTTAAATACGAGAGTTTCAGAGTGAAAAGACCGCACAAAATCAAAAGCAACACTCCCTGATAAGACAGGCTCTAACAGGTTCTATTAACAGTGAGGTATAGAGCTAGCTCTACAATAAAAATAAAATACCGTTGCGGTGTGTGAGTGTATATGAAACACATGTGGTACAATACAATATGTAATGATGATGTTCTCTAAGCACCTCTTCATGAATGTATATATCATACAAATACCATACACTGGAAATTAATAACGTATGATACATACATTCAAGAAAACAAATATATAGAATTCATGAAAAAAAAAAAAAAAAAAAAAAAAAAAAAAAAAAAAAAACATGCGAAACTTTCAGTTTTTTTTTATTGGTTAATACCTGTGAAAACATGTGGCTCAGATATTTGTGAAACAAGCAGTCTAACGGATTATTTATATCTATGGAGCTAGGCTGTGCAGCTTAATTTATTCATGGTTAAGGCTAAATCTAAACAATAATTTGTTATTCTTATGTCACATATTACGTTTTTCTAAATAATTGGTGAGGCATAATTCCAAGTATATTTCCTAGATTATATACTTAAAGTGTCTACTATAAAGGATGAAAATATTCCAAAAACCTCAAATGTTAATTACTAATAATAAAAAATCATGAAGTATATCATATTTCTCTAAATTATTTGTTCAATCTTTTGAGTGTTTTACTTAGATATATCTACATAAAATGATGGTTCATGTTATGATATCTACTGAATTTAAAGAATAGCTATATATTTTTTTCATGTTCAAGCAACTCACTTTTCGGAATGAAACTAAAATATTTACGAAACATATATGTTATTGCTCAGTGGATATATGAAAAAGATTCAATAATAATTTCAGTAATTTATCACCTTACTTTTTATTAATACTCATAACAATATTTTTTGCATATCATAAATTGAGAACCGGAAAATGCTTTTCTTTTCCACGAAACATTATTCATATATATTTATAAAGATTCTTATTTATAATCTCCCACCTTTTGAAGATTTCCTTTTCATAACGTCAGTTCACATAATAATTGATGGAAAAATCCTGGTTGCTCTTCTCGTTTTTGTCCAATCCTCTTAAGGGTCATCCAGCCGTCTAATCTTTTTGCAACTTATGATAATTACATAAAGTAAATATCAGGAGGAGATTCTACGTTAACACCTAAGCATTTTAAATTGTTATTAATTACCATGGAATAAGAAATACTTTCAATTGTAATTACGTAATCATTAGTTGCTTTCGTCTTTTGCTGTTTCTTAGACGTTACTACAATATTGTCTATTTATTACTAACGTAAAGTAATATGCCCAAGTACCGTATTTAGTGGTGACAAAGCATGGATAACCTACAGTAGATGAAAGTACAGAAGACCCTTCACCCGAAAGACAACGCAGGAGCCAAGAGACTTCAAGCAGTTGGGGGAAGTGATGCCGTTCCAGGTAAGTTGGTATAATGAATATAGAATATAGAACTCTCGTGGGGTGGGGTGGGGGTGGGTAAGATTCACATTTTGACCCTCGTTTCACAAGTGATGCCAGTTTTTCAAACTCTGCATCAACCCCTTTGCTACGATGGCATCTTGAACTTCATCGGAGAAAGAAGAGAGACAGCATATGTGGGATTACAGGAACTTCAGTGCAGAGAAAATGCTGAAGCCTCGAGACCACAAGTTGTCATAGGGAAAGGTGACGCTCCATATAGAATTGAATCAGAGATCAACGCAGATCACAAATCTGAGTTTTTGAGAAGTCGAGTAAGCGTCGCAGATTACTCTGCTTTGAACAGGAGATGACATGTAACTGAAGAAACGAGAAAAATTATTTTTGTAGATCAAAACTAATCATAAAGCTTCTATCTGAAAAAAAAAAAAAAATCAAGTTTTCATTTCTAAATTGTTGTTAAATAGTTTTGGAGTACTCCACTTTTTTGGTATCCAATATTTTTCACCACAAATTACCTTTATATTAAAGTGTAATTATATCGCTCTACATCCGTAGTCCTGATGAAGAGTCATGTTAAAAAAGAAGTGGATTGGGAGCACCTTTAGACATCAAATAACAAATGGAGAAACCTACCTGCCGTTTTTTGCTTTCAAAAAATTATCTTGAGCTCAGTTTGTTTGAAGAGATTCTGTCTTCGACAGCTGGACGCCACTAAGATATTGTCTATTTATTTTAAACTTAAGGTAACATTGCCAAGTATCACATATACACACATATGCACATACACTCACACACATGTGTATATATATATATATATATATATATATATATATATATATATATATATATATATATATATATATATATATATATATATCTGTGTGTATGCATGTATTTAAACGACATAGAGATCTCAGCAAACTAGCATATGTAAATCATATTTGATTCCTTATTCCCTATTATGCGCGTCAGAATTCTCTACAACAAAAAAAGGATAACTTGGAAATTTTTTTTTTAGGAATATGAAATATATATCATAAAGAAACAAAGCTAATTATGCTTGCATTAAGGCGAGTAAACCTTCCATGTTCACGAGAGAAAATATGAAAGTAAGGCATTTTCTCATTAAGGTTCACCAGTTCTTGACATTGCCCACCTGTTGGAGGAGCTCTTTTGCATTTTTAAGTAGCCACTTCGCTTTTATGGGTTACGCATTTATTGTCGTGGTTGGCAAACATATGCAAGTCTCATGGCATCTTGCAATGTACAATGGCGCTTACTCTTCACACAAGATGCATATTCCTTTTATCTACTTGTGGTGTCTGTTTTTTTCTTTGTTTTTATATTCATATAAGAGTCAGGAGGATTATTTTATGTATAAATGCTTTTAAACCATAATTCATAATTATCAATAAGTATCAATATATCTTTAGATAATCTAATATTTATATCTAAGTTCTCTCTCTCTCTCTCTCTCTCTCTCTCTCTCTCTCTCTCTCTCTCTCTCTCTCTCTCTCTCTCTCTCTCTCTCTCTCTCTCTCTCTCTCTCTCTAACCAGTTTTCAACACAAAACTATACTTTATATATATATATATATATATATATATATATATATATATATATATATATATATATATATATATATATATATATATATATATATATATATATATATATATATATATATATATATATATATATATATATATATATATTCTTTTCAAATGTAGACATACCAACATTATGTAGCATATGATAGGAATTTTGGCTGATCGATCTTTTTAAAATGGCATAATTGATAATAATTTTATCTTTGTAAATAATAGATAATTGAAGTTAAATTCTTCTAGATAATGCAAAAAATAATATAACACTCTATTCTGTTTAATCGAAGTAAAATGAATCATTACTTACGAATCTGTAATTATATTTCATATCAATTCCAAGTAAATATGATAGCATAGACTAACTCTAAAAATCATATTTATCAATATTGATGATCTATTTCTTTTCCGAAATCTCATCATCGACTCGTAAGTAATTGATATTTTTATTTCAACATCGAATCTCTAGCTTTGTAAGAGTCCTAGGATATGCCTATAATCGAAATAAATTCAATAGAAATTAATATAATTGTCGACGTACATGTTACATTATCCTGTTATTTTTTCTCACCCTTTAACAATGTTTTTCTTTTCTTTTTCTTACAACGCAGTTGTATCCGAATCATTATCCTGGAGTTCAACAGGTGACAAGAACATGCAATTAGCTAACAGTTTTAACTCGATTATGAAATCCATTCGTGTATTATAACCCTACTTTTTCTTCAATCATTACTACCATAATCTGTTTTTTTTCTATCATCAATCCACCAACACCTTTCCAACAAAATA
>NC_090738.1:79203814-79208814 GCF_036898095.1 Palaemon carinicauda
TTTAAAAACATTCACTGACGCTTTGAAATATATATATATATATATATATATATATATATATATATATATATATATATATATATATATATATATATATATATACATACATATATATATATATATATATATATATATATATATATATATATATATATATATATATATATATATATATATGTATGTATATGTGTATATATATATATATATATATATATATATATATATATATATATATATATATATATATATATATATATATATATGTTTGTGTGTGTGTGGGTGTATATATATATATATATATATATATATATATATATATATATATATATATATATATATATATATATATATATATATATATATGTATATATATATATATATATATATACATATGTATATATATATATATATATATATATATATATATATATATATATATATATATATATATATATATATATATATATATATATATATACACACATAAATACATCTATTGGTAATTATAAAACACGGACACAGCAATTTTAATAATAAAGGTAGTAAAATAATAAAAATTAACTGACTTTACACGCGAATTCCAATATTTACCGAGATGGATTAACACCTTTGAGCTTTTAACTGTCCTAGAAAGGAACTCGGGGAAAAGGTCATTTGCTCAGACCCGACATATCTGGTGTTCCTTTGATCTCTCGACAGCGTCCCATTTGTGTTGTTTACTCTCAGAGCTCACGTGATGGAGTTTGACTCAAGTCTTTCAAACATACTGTGTATAATCTTACTGTTCATTTTATAGTGGGGCCAAAGAGTGTTAAAGAATGACGTCCATTTTACGTTAGTCTGTAATGGAATAAATACACCAAATAAAAGAACGAGGAGAAAAAAGTTAATCTTTATCAAATAGAAAGGAATTGACTTACAGGAATGAATAACTAGAAAAAATTAATATTCGAAGCAGAGAAATGGTTTGACTCACTGCTCAAAGTCAGAGAAAAGATAAGAGCCATAAAATACATAAAATATGAGACATTATGGCTAGTTTTTGTATCACTGAGGCCTAGGTCTTTTATTCAAATGTTTAAGCTTAGATGAAATATTCATATATAGCAACTGAATCTATTAAACAAAAAATATGAATGCTATGAATGTAATAATAATAATAATAATAAAAATAATAGTAATAATAACAATAATGATAATAGGGCTAGCCTTATTGCACAATAAAGCTCACAAATAATCGTGTAAATAAATAATTATTATTAGTTTTAGTATTAGTATTATCAGTAGTATCAGTGGTAAAATATTTTTTTCTAACGATAAATCCTTTCCTAACTTTTTGGTTGTACCCTCTTTCCTTGGATGATTATTAATGCATGAGACACGCTTTGCTATAAAGCCGTTAATGAAAATTATACCTCTAGGGTAATGTGCTCTACTAATTAGTCTTACTACGTAAGTGGGGTTTAATGTTACAAAAAGAAAAGAAAAAAACCTTGTTAGTGTGTTTGACTGTGTTTGTTGCTGTTTTTAAAAATATTTGATAGAAGTGATTATTGAAAATGTATTATCTTCATAACAAACTGCAATGGAAATCATTTTCAGGTTAATAATTGATATATATATATATATATATATATATATATATATATATATATATATATATATATATATATATATATATATATATATATATATCCTCGTTTGTCTAATCGTTGAGAATTCCTTGAATGTGAAATGATTTAGGAATAACAAACGTATATCTAATTCCAAAGAAGTTATAAAATTTTCTTTAAACTCTCTCTCTCTCTCTCTCTCTCTCTCTCTCTCTCTCTCTCTCTCTCTCTCTCTCTCTCTCTCTCTCTTATATATATATATATATATATATATATATATATATATATATATATATATATATATATATATATATATATATATATATATATATATATATATATATATATATATATTAATATATATATTTATGTATAATTTTTGCTTGTATGTGTGTCGCTACAGACAAACAACTCAACGACCATCAAGTAATGTTAATTTCAATAGTAACCACGCCCTTAACACTCCTTATCGTCCTTACTTGGGTAGTACAGCGTCAAGGAAGAGCCTACGTTTAAAGCCAAACATTATTCAAACATCAGTTGAGCTTAAACTATAGCGAAAGAAAGACCTTCAGTGAGCCCAGGGGACAAGTGGCAACTTTTCAAGTAATCCAAGAGACATTGAAAACTTGGTCTTGTTCTGCACACGATATTCTTTCTATAAACATCTACCGGATTTGGTAAATTTTCGTTGTGTTTTTATCGATACATTTTAGATTAATTTAAATCCCGTTACGACATGAAGTGCCAAGCATCCTTACTGGTGTTGCTGCCGAGTCTATTTTTGCTTCCTGTTGATGGATTCTGGCTTGGAAAATTCAGGAATTGGCTTTTGGGCGCTGGTTCAAGTGGAGTAAACGTTGAACATTCTACTGAACACTACGAGTTGCCTCCTGATTCTTTCCTTCCAGACGTAACTGTTGATGAATCTGGGGTAATTACGACTGAACCGGATTTCGAAGTGTTCGATGAATCGGCATCAGCTAAGCAAGGATGGAATTATGTGTCTAACGTCATCGTGAACCCAAGCTCTTCACCGCAAGTTCATACACATAACCATTTCGGGTATCCTGTAGGATCCAAGGACAGTTCTACTCGTGAGAGTGTTGGCAATCCTAGAGGCGTTCCTGGACCAACAAAACTGGACATGACAGAAGGCGAATCCAATAGGTTCCAGGTGAATGTAGATAACGATTTGAAGTCTGTGGGAAGATCTGTTAATACAGAAGATTCTAAATCCAAGTCTAATATTGGAGTTCATATTCACGAAGTTTCTGTGTACAACATCGCTGTTTTAGATGAAAATGGTGAGATCTTGTATACTGAGCAAGTAACGTTTTAGTTTTTAGACTCGCGTGGAGTATGTTCTGCTATTTTTATGACTTTTGTATGTATTTTAACGATTTTTAAATGCTCAAATTTGTAGCAACGCTTTAATGACTATTTTAATATGTTGATTTTAGTCATACGTGGGTGTTTTGTAATTAAAATTTTCGCCCTTTGTGAAATAAAAACTTTTTTTACTCACTGTTTTTTAAACCCTGGGTGTTTTCTTTTATCTCAATATCTATGCTAATTTACTCTTCAAGGAAGGCCTGCTAATGGCGTATGGGTTCTGTAAAAAAAAAAAAAAAAAAAAAAAAAAAACGCTCTTGCTTAAACGATTGTTTCCGAATTCTATATCCTTGGTAATGTTTTTTTAATAGTTGCTAAGAAATAAACAGAGTTACTATTTAACGCCTTATCAAAAAGACATATTTAAAAACTCTATTTTTTTCACCATCCTGGCTCAAGCAATGGCGAATTATATCTGAAAATTTATAAAAATTTTCACCATCCTGGCTCGGTCAATTGCTAATTACCTCTGAAAAATCTTAAATTAAGCAGCAGTTTTAACATCTTTCATGAGAAACTGTTTTAGTCCCATCAGCGGACAGACTGGTCAAATTACTGTGGTTAGATAGAAATAGCGAATGTAGAAGATTTTATAGACTCTCTAAACCATGCACAAACCATTGAAGTGCCATTACTCGTTGTTGGGGGCGTGCAAAGGCACCTGACTATGGTTCCAGACTACATTGCTTGTAACAATTCTGACGGTCCTCTGCCCGGTATGTCGAAGACAAAGGTTCACTCGCTTGTGCCTGCTGTCTGGCTTTGAATGTTTGCTTTGGTATAAGTGAAATAATTACGAGCAAATAAAACTTAAGGGCTGATGTGCATTTGCCCCTCATGTGGGCGAGGCTTTAGTAAAGTATTTCTTTTAACATTAATATCTATATCGATCAAACTTTAATCCCCATGGCGAGGCGATAAGAATAATTAGTTTTTTCTTGGTGCTATTCATATGAATATAACATTTTTTTTTATGTGGTTATCTTATCTGATGCAATATGTTTCGGTAACTGAGAATCTCTCGGCTAACGAGGCAATGGCAGTTAGTTTACTACCTCGTCAACATTGAAATGGATCTCTTTTAATTTTGTTCAAGGGAAAATCCTGTTTGCTCATGCTAGAGTAAGGTAGGTAAAACTATTTTGAGACTTTAGCTTTGATTCGAAAAAAGTTTCTAATCTTTATTTAAGCAAGGAAGAATAATTGATTACTAGTCTGGAATTTAAGTAATAGTATTTTCATGAAACTTTAGACAAAATTAAGTATTTTCGAACAGAATTAATTACAATATAAGGGAGGAACTCGAGAGCATTTAAAATATAAAGGAGGAAATATCATATATAACTTAAGACCGAAAAACTATATGGAATAGTTTTAAGAAATGTAGTACTAAGTTGCAGCAATAGTAACTAAAAAAAGAAAAAAAATGAAAAGGATAATGGTATGGTAACGACTTCTTAATATCAATGTAATACTCTTAACTTGAGGCGCAACTTGACGGAACAATTAGTTTAAGAAAATAAAATAAAAAGAGGACATTAGATTTTTATGGTAAACGTCTATTTTTAACCATAATCGAAAAGGAAGGAACATGAACGTCGGATGAGGTTGAAGAAAACCAATAACCTTAAAGTGAGAAATTAAGTATAGTTAACATAAACTTGCTAATAACCCGACTCAGACTGCCAAAGTAGTGTGTGTTCTACTCTTGGTTAAGCGGCAGAAGGGAGTATTCTATTTGCAGTCTCAATAAAATTTTTTTAATTTGCAGCCTCTTAAGAGGGGAATACTCAATAAGTTGTTATATGCGAGTTCACTCATAACAAAATATTATTCTTTCAATGTGTTATCTAAATAAGACACTTATTTGCTAAGGTATTTTCAATATATGTTTCATGTGAATAATAATAATAATAAGAATAGGGAAGTGGGGAATATGGGGAAAGGAAGAGTACCCCTGGCTACAATCCATTATAGTTCAAAGGCAGGTAT
>NC_090738.1:79216314-79218814 GCF_036898095.1 Palaemon carinicauda
TATATATATATATATATATATATATATATATATATATATATATGTATGTATATATATACCAACACTCCTTGCTCGCATTTATGAGGTTTTGTCTTTTCATGCCACATCTATTTTGTTGGGTCGTTGTTACTATATGGACATGAGTCATGGTATAGCAATGAAACAAAATCAAATATTTTTTGTAGATTTGAGAAAGAAAAATAACCCTCAAAAGAGTATTAGGAGTGAAATGACAGGACAGAATTAGGAATTAAAATAAAAGGGAAATTACTCAATATTCATATGTGGATGAAATCATGGTGAAGGGTAAATGGAGATTGTTTGGTCATGTTCTTTGCACTCTCCATGAGATACTGTCTCACTAAACAATTAATTGGGCTCCACAAAGTACTAGAAGAGTTGGAAGACCCAGGCCTACAAGGGGCTGGTCTATGAAGCATGAAGTGGGAGATGATGAATGGAGAAGTATTGATTTAATAGCTCAAGATAGAGACAACTGGCGAAATCTAATCAAGGCACTTATTATTATTATTATTATTATTATTATTATTATTATTATTATTATTATTATTATTATTATTATTATTATTATTATTATTATTATCATTATTACTATTATTATTATTATTATTATTATTATTATTATTATTATTATTATTATTATTATCACTTGCTAGGCTATAACTATATTTGGAAAAGTTCATGTATATAATTTTATTTAAAATTTATGAAAACAGTTATTGTATCATTTTCCAAATTTCATTATTAGTAAAACACTTAAAACAGAATAAATATTATATTTAGGAAACACACTTATCTTTGTCTGTTTTGTTTAAATTATTTCTAAAATTCCAATTAATTTATTTCACATATTTACTCTTTAGCAATGTCAGTGAAGATATCTAAACACTTTGCTTCAGGCAATATAATAAAATGAGAACTAGAGATATTATGTAATATGAGATTTGCACTTCGTATGATTTGAAAAATATCTTTTATATAATAAAAACAGCTGGTATAAGTGTTCATGTCAGATAAATATGCAATGCTGAATTACTGTAGTAAATATAATTCAGTTAAAATAACATACCTGAATATGAACTAGGAAATACGTTGAAAATAATGAGAATCCTCTGAAAAAACTATTTAACTAAATGATTAGATAAAAAAAGACGTTTCAAAAGTGGCAAAATAATGCAGATATAAATATTGTCAAATAGAAGATACCTATCACACTAGTTTTTAAAGTTACAGTGTTTTTAATAGAACTTATCTCTTATCTTTTCCATTTGAATAGACTTTCTATAAATATTCATGCAATAACCAACGATACCAGAATTTAAGGCGAAGCTTTGGAAAAAAAAGTGTTTCATATATATATATATATATATATATATATATATATATATATATATATATATATATATATATATATATATATATATATATATATATATATATATATATATATATATCTATATACCAAGGCACTTCCCCCAATTTTGGGGGGTAGCCGACACCAACAATGAAACAAAACAAAAAGGGGACCTCTACTCTCTATGTTCCTTCAGCCTAATCAGGGACTCAACCGAGTTCAGCTGGTACTGCTAGGGTGCCACAGCCCAACCTCCCACATTTCCACCACAGATGAAGCTTCATAATGCTGACTCCCCTACTGCTGCTACCTCCGCGGTCATCTAAGGCCCCGGAGGAAGCAGCAGGGCCTACTGGAACTGCGTCACAATCGCTCGCCATTCATTCCTATTTCTAGCACGCTCTCTTGCCTCTCTCACATCTATCCTCCTATCACCCAGAGCTTTCTTCACACCATCCATCCACCCAAACCTTGGCCTTCCTCTTGTACTTCTCCCATCAACTCTTGCATTCATCACCTTCTTTAGCAGACAACCATTTTCCATTCTCTCAACATGGCCAAACCACCTCAACACATTCATATCCACTCTAGCCGCTAACTCATTTCTTACACCCGTTCTCTCCCTCACCACTTCGTTCCTAACCCTATCTACTCGAGATACACCAGCCATACTCCTTAGACACTTCATCTCAAACACATTCAATTTCTGTCTCTCCATCACTTTCATTCCCCACGACTCCGATCCATACATCACAGTTGGCACAATCACTTTCTCATATAGAACTCTCTTTACATTCATGCCCAACGCTCTATTTTTTACTACTCCCTTAACTGCCCCCAACACTTTGCAACCTTCATTCACTCTCTGACGTACATCTGCTTCCACTCCACCATTTGCTGCAACAATAGACCCCAAGTACTTAAACTGATCCACCTCCTCAAGTAACTCTCCATTCAACATGACATTCAACCTTGCACCACCTTCCCTTCTCGTACATCTCATAACCTTACTCTTACCCACATTAACTCTCAACTTCCTTCTCTCACACACCCTTCCAAATTCTGTCACTAGTCGGTCAAGCTTCTCTTCTGTGTCTGCTACCAGTACAGTATCATCCGCAAACA
>NC_090738.1:79260296-79262796 GCF_036898095.1 Palaemon carinicauda
GTTGTAAGAAACATAAATTTGATCAATTCATAAATGGTAATTAGTTACACAAGTCCTCTTAGTGTACCTCATAGAGAACTCAAAGATCATAGGTGTCAATAAAGTTTCAGTCAAGTTTTTTACCTGAGAATATACCACAGATATTTTGACACGGGTTTCATTGATTTTGGTGGTTTGAATAGCATACAAACTCTGCAGTGATATTGCAATTACTTATAATCAAAAGATATTGCAATGAAAATAAATAAAACCTTTTTATAATTTTTTTTCTACACTAGCATTTATCTATTCCAAAATGGAGCTGGCAATAACAACGGAAGCAGTTGTCATTTTTATAAGGGATTAACAGATTTGAATTAGTATGATTGCACAGTCACTACGGAATACACAAACAATAATTAACTTAATATTTCTTTCCTTACTTTTCGTACTTATTCAGATCATAAAACCAAACAAAATAATTATCGGGTAGCGCCCATGGAAGTGGATAATAATATATAATACGAAGTTTTTCATTATTTTCAGTTATATGAAGATAATATTTGTTAGAAGAGGACTTTCTTCATAAACTTTCCATCTCGATGATTATTATCATCTCCCTTACATGATAAATAGCAAGCATCTGGTTCTATATATATATATATATATATATGATGTATATATATTATATATATATATATATATAAGTATGTATGAACATATATAAATCGATATATATATTGATATATATATATATATATTGTGTATATAAATTCACTACGCTAAACGACAACCACTTGGAAAATTGTCCAAACTATCGTGTTGTAGTTAGGACAGAGGGAGGGGATGGGAAGTGGTGAATCTGTCTGTATGTGCATGTGTATGTACGTATATATCCAATTATTTCGCAAGCATTTACACGGTTAGCATACACAAGTTGTAAATATTGTCCTATTTGCTGAGATTTGTCAATTACATAACTAGAAAAACAGGGATTATTTTAAAGAAATTATAAGAGATGTCCTATTTCCGAGATAAATTTTCAGTACTACTTTCTACACATCGTTAAAAGATGTTTACGCAATATTACTCTAAGGAAGTTAGCTCATTGATCCAATAAGGCTGATTACAGTCCATCTATAGCAGAAAAGTAAATTAGAAATGGGATTACCAGTTCTGTGAGATGAAGAAGCTCTCAAGGAAATGACGTTACACGAGAGAGAGAGAGAGAGAGAGAGAGAGAGAGAGAGAGAGAGAGATATCCAGGATAGGATTCTTGTTAAATCTTCTTTTTAAATTTTTGTATTTAGTAACTGATTTAATTTTTTTCTTTCATCGCATTTATATCACTGCCATTTCATTTTTTTTATATAAGGTACGTAAAGTCATCATCTTTTATTATTCTTTTTAATATAATATGAGTTTATTCATAAGATTTCAGACTTCTCACTGCGTGGAGTAAAAAAAAATTCATATTACCCTAAGGGTAAGACCAGGTAATCCTATAAAGTCCTCAAGTCTATCGGACGATTATCTCAAATTGATAAGGATGTAAGTTATACAAGTAAAAAAACAAAACTCCCAGCGTGATTTTCTTATGCGAGAAGAGACCAATTTATTTCTGAGTTTTAACTTATTTTCTTATCCTAATTTAAAACTGTAAAATTATAAATCATTAATTTACTTCGGTGACTATATCAATTTCGAATTTCCGATACAATATTATCTTGAAAACTATATAAGATATGTATATAAACTACAATTTTACCTATTTATTATTACATTAGTTCCTATCTAGGAAGAATTGGATAATTTCTGAAACCAAAATACTTTTTGCATACTTATTTTTACGCCAAGTCATACAACTTTTAACTATTTCTATGATGTTCCAAAGCCATTTTTGGTGCTAATTATTTGGTAATGACGTTATGATCAAACAAAACATTATTGTAACAGTAAAGATAACTAAGGGGAAGGAAAATGATGGAATACCTTGAAAAATTACATTTCGAATAACTCGTGGTTCAGAATTATTGATAACAAAAGACTACTTGAATATATCTACTTTTTAGACATCAAACGTCAGGAGCCACTTCAGGATATTCAAGCAACGCCAACTACGATATTCCTTAAAATAATGATACGGAGAATTTTAGGAAATTACAACTATTGATGCAATTAAAAGAAGGAAAAAAATATATTCAGTAATAACCAAACATCAAATGAACATCCGTGATAGATGTCATTTAATTTGCAAGAAAAAAAAAAAACTCCAATATCTTATGGTAATGGCATCCATTAGGCATATGGCTTTGCATTTTATAAGTAACCAGTAATCAGGCATTTAGATGATTCTTAAATGGCGCACCATTATGTTGTTAAATAAATTCATGGCTATTAACGATGGTTCTGAATAACTGTTTAACTGTTTAACTGTTTCTTTAATATATATTTTTTAAATTCATTTAATATAACTGTCTAGTCTTGAATACTTTTTAAACGAATTATCCTAATTTCAAGG
>NC_090738.1:79267796-79275296 GCF_036898095.1 Palaemon carinicauda
ATGTTCATATCACAAGTAGTCAAATAATTCCCATTTAAACTTGAAGGTCTAATCTTGTCCAGCGACCATCACCAAATCCTTCAATAAATCATAGATCCCCTCAGAGCACATAAACAGTATAGCTGGATAAACACACATGCCTCTCTCTCTCTCTCTCTCTCTCTCTCTCTCTCTCTCTATATATATATATATATATATATATGCATATATAAATATGTATGTATATATTTGTGTACAGGTGTGCATATATGTATGCATATGTATATATATACATTTATACTGTATATATATATATATATATATATATATTTATATATATATATATATATATATGTATATATATGTGTGTATATATTGTATATATATATATATATATATACATACATATATATATATATATATATGTATATATGTATATATACATATATATATATATATATATACATATATTTACATATATATATATATATATATATGTATATATATATACATATATATGTATATATATATATATATATATATACATATATATGTATATATATGTATATATATATATATATATATATGTCCTAATCCCTTTATGAAAATGGGTTTATACATCAAGGTAAATGAACTATATAGTCATGAGAATTCAACAAAACCTAAAAACTCTGCTTGTTGTTGTAGCAAGACTGCATCTTGCTTGCGAGGGGAGTCAGTGGACTTTTTGCGTTCATTTTAGACAAGGCGCTCACTTGAGAGTGTCGACTGTACACAGTGTATTCACAAACCTTTTGTAGTAAAGCGAAAAAAAAACCATGTTTTGAAGTCATTACCAGTTGACATGGGACATATTGGTGTGTGTAAAGTTGTTCTTTGAGCCGGTAAGATGAAAGTTCAAGATGCCTAGATAGTAAAGTACTAACGTAGCAGACGCTACTGCTGTAGGAAATGAAAACGAAGGGAAAGGACAATATAATGAGGGCGATGAAGAATATAGAGTAGATCTTCCAACAAAAGACTTAGAAATTTGGTTAAATAGCCTAGCAGAGTTAAGGAACAGAACCTTGGTGGAACAAAATGAGGAGCGGTGCGTAACAACAGCATATCTGACGTATATAAACGAAGTCCAAACGCACACAAGTGGAAGTACCTTATACTTAAAGTCATAAGAGAAGGACAGGAGGATGAATGATTTTTCTCGGCAAAATGCGTAGTGGCCACCAATTGATAGTTGCAAGTGCAAGTGTAGTAGTGATTTTTTTTTCAAATGGCAAAACGGTGGTTGTGAGTTGTGTTGGGAAATTGTGCCATAAACCTGGACAAATAAATCATTAGACAAGGTGCTCACCTGAGAGAATTGTCTGTAAACAAGTTATTCATGAACCTTTTTGTAATAAAGTAATAAAAAAAACCTGTTCTGATGTCTCATTATCTGTTGACATGGGACATATTTGTATCAGGTGTACATATATGTCTGTTTGTGTATGCTGTGAACGAAGCTGTTCTTTTGGGAGGTAAAATAAGAGCTCAAGATGCCTACATACACAAGGACTAATATAGCAGACACTGCTGAGGTGGGAGATGAAAACGATGGAGCACTGGGTTATAGGGTGGCCGATGAAGAATATAGACAGGAACTATGAACGAAGGACTTAGAAAATAGGTTAAATAACCTATCAGAGTTTATGAACAGATTCTTGGTTGAACGAGAAGAGGAGTAGTATGCAACCACATCATATCCAACGTACATGAACGAAGGCCAAATGCACAAAAGAGAGGGTACACATGCACCGCCAAGTAAGGATACGCAAATCGTAGCTCGAAAGTTGCCAGAATTCCAGGCAAGTGTTAGGCCTTTTGATGATCAACGTCCTAATAAAGGGTTTCGATTGATCAAAGTGTTTTTGAGAGACTTTAAAGTAGCCACATATGGTTGATCTGAAAGAAAAAAAATATTCAGGTAATTAGATTACTGGAAGATGCTCAGGCAATGGAGGTAATGTGTTAGCTACAAGACAGTTTAAGAAGTTATAGCGAAATGAAACGATGTTCAATTAAGAAATATGCCTTACCTGATGCGAGAAAGGAAGACATAAAAGAAAATCCCAAAACCAAAATTTGGAAAGTTGAATCTGTTATCAGTTTTACAACTCGCATTTTTCACAATTGTGATTCGTTTGCCACCCCGAGTGCCAATCCCCCTGAAAGTGATAAAAAAGCAATTGTCCGTAAACATATTCACAGATTAGTAAACCCATATTTATGTTGTTATTTATTCAATGACCATAGCACGTCTGGAAGACGTAGTGAGAGTGATACAAAAAATTCTAGACAGTTTGCCAGATGAAAAAATGACTGAGAATAACTGCTCATATTCCGAGAAGTTGGCAGCCATGAGAAGCACTCACCAACCCCCAAGATGAGAGAGGAGAGGACGTAGTCAGCAGGTGAGAAAAGACTTCAGATCCTGGCAGTATGGGGGAGAGGGGCCCCAATGAGAGGAGTTCCCAATCCAAATATCCCTCCGCTGTTACACTTGTCAAGCCTATGGTTACATATCTCGAGAATGCCCAGCAAAAAACGCCGAGGGTGGACCGGGCTGTGGCACACGCACACCTCCCCAGCCCCACATCCGAGGAAAAGGAAACAGAGGATGGGGGAGACGAGGGTGATCGACCCCACCCCCCCACCCCCCCACATGAAATCAGAAGAAGCAACCGAGCCAGCTCCGAGTTATTTCTCTAGAGTAATGATGGCAGTTCTGTCACCTTTAATTGGCCATAATGTTCTTGTTTATTTAGACGATATCATAATTACAGGGAAAGCGGCCGAAGAACATAACGGTAGTAAAGTTTTAGAAGCATTGCGACGTAATGGTAAGATAATAAATTTGTCAAAGCGCAAATGTTTCTGTAAACAGGTCGAGTTCTTAGGTCACATAATAACCCAAGATGGTATCCAACTCTGGCCCAGAAAAGTAGAAGTTGTTAGAGAATTCCCAAGGCCACTTACCCTTAAGGAAGTATCTGGGTTCCTTGGGCTCGCTGGGTAGTACTGTAAATTCATGAGAGGTTATGGAGAGATAGTGAGAACCTCAGATGATTAAAAAAATAGATAAATAATAAATTTGGAAATGGGAGAAGACAGTGCCTTAAGCCATTTGAAAACTGCCTTAACTAGCAAACACTTACTCGTATATCCTAGATTTGATCACCCGTTTTTAGTAACAACAGATGCGAGTAGCTTAGCTATTGGTGGTGTAGTTTTTCAGCGAGATGATAAAGGTAAAAAGCGACAGGGCATTAAAAGGAACCGGAAGGAATTATAGTACATTCAATTGGGAGGCTTTGGCTATTCTTTGGGCTCTAAAGAGGCATCGGTTCTTTTTATTAGGTCACTTGATTGATTTCTAAAGTGATGATCGCCCCTTACATGTCTTGTTTTTTAAAGGAGATTTGACATCTAGACAAGCGAGATGGATTGAAAGATTGTTAGAGTTTAATATGAAGTGTTTTCACCACATAGAAAGTAAAGCTAACAAGGTAGCTGATGCACTTTCTAGAGGTACAGTAATATGAGTACCAACTACGGCACAAAAGAGGAATGAAGAACGTAACCAAAATATTGAAGACCCCCATCAAAATACAGAAAATAGAGAACGGGATGTGAATTCAAGTGAGGTGCAATCAGAAAATGAGATCAATGGAGAGAGAGAGAGAGAGAGAGAGAGAGAGAGAGAGAGAGGGAGAGAGAGATATGGGAATGGTGAGGGTTAATATATGTAGGTGGCTGAGGTCATGGCCATGGGTGTCCAGAATGAGTGCCCTGATGATGCAGGTGTTATTGACCTGGAAGGTTGGGACATAAAAGAATTCAGAGACGGACAGAAAAAAGAGGAATGGATGGAAAGAGTGCGAGCAGTGAAAAAGGGGAATAGGAGAGTTAGCCATCATTTTGAATCTATAGAATATTATAAAAAATGTTGTCATGCTTATAACTGTTTCAAAGAACATAATAGCACTGTCCCGGAAGAGAGAAAGTGGCCTGTGTCTCCTATTAAATTTTAGAGGGTTCATATGGATATGGTTGGACCATTTCTTACTGGTTTAAAACAACATAAGTATATACGTGTAATTGTGGATGCATTTACTCGGTACAATCATCCTTACGCAATGCTGGATAAATTAGCAAATTCATTATCGTAGGTGCTCTGCTCTTTCATTACTAGGTTTTGGTTTCCCGAAAATTTTTGATAAGTGATAATGGTCTCAAGTTTATAAATAATATGGTGAAGTCGGTCACGGACTTAAGGAAAATTGAACACTTCTCAGTGGCTGCATATAGGCTTTCAGCTAATGGCTTATTGGAATCCCATAATAGGGAAGTAGTACGAATTTTACGTCACTTAGTGGCTGATGACCCTCTTCATTGGGACGCCATGCTTCCTACAGCTGAGCTAGCTTTCGACATCGGATATAATGCTACGCTTAGGGAAACACCTTTCTTTTTAGTGTATGGACAGTTTAGTGTATGGACAGTTTCGTGATTAATTCGCAACAGTTGCCAAATTACTCAACTGAGCAATACCGTGTATATTTACTAAACCTCTTAAGGAGAGTAATGAACACCAATGAAAGGTTTTTGAAAAGAGCTCAGGAAAAACACTGCTCAAAGTTTGATGGTCGGTTCAAAACCGCACCGGTAAAAGTATTTGTTGGCGATCGTGTGCATTTGAAACGATTACAACATAGGAAACACAAACTAGAGCCAGCGTATTTGGGTCCGTACCAAGTAAAGATGGTTAAATCTAACAATGTAGTGATACAAAGCATTATTAATGGCGCAGTTTCTGAACATCGTCAGGCACAAATACATGTGGTGCCTGCAGGTGTAGTTTTCACAAGTGACAATCAGAGTGTACCTCCTTACACTTGCATACTTGACATTACTCGAGTTGATGAGTGGAAGTTTTTTCTGTTTACTGTTGTTGTTGGAACAGATCTCATTTATTCTTTTGACGATTTTTGAATAAACTTGATGACATCAATGTGTTCTTATGCTAGTGCTTAATATATACATAAGTGTTTTGGTAATTTTGCTGAGTTTAGCAATACGTATGCCATACTACTGAGTGAACCTAAAAACAATCAGAGGGTAAATAGGTCAGGTGAGATCCGTCAGGCGGATGCTGTATCATTCATGTATTTATATGATTCCTGGTTGCTGGGGCCGGGGAGGTTCCCGAAGGGCAAGTGGCTGCAGGATTAAAGTTCATCCTTGAGGGAAGACACTGTTAGAGAATGTGTAGATGAGAATACCTTATACTTAAATTTATAAGGGAAGGGCGGGAAGATGAATAATTCTCTTTGGAAAACGGGTAGTGGCCACCGATTGATAGTAACAAGTACAAGTGATTGAAAAAAAAAATTGTCTGAGCGGTGGTGGTGAATTATGTTGCGAAATTGTGCCTTAAACCCGGACAAGTAAAATCGAGGGATGAAGGAATGCGGTAAAAATATTGATAACATTGTTATATCCTGATCCTTAAAAAAGTCAAATAGACGGCGATGATTTAGTATACAAAACTACAATGAAAGAGAAATCATAAAGTAAAATAAAAATATTCTTATAAATCATAAAGATTTAAGAGACTTTTTCCTTGAACTAAAATTATCACGATACAGAGAATACGATTCCACACTGTGTATTTTGCATGCAATATGACACATGGAATCACCGGCATTTCTTTGAAGTATTGACCTTTAGAAAAGGATTAATGTTTTCTACGGACCAAAGAATAAATTTAACTATTAAGCTAATTAATCTAATTTCGATGTAATTTGGAAAATTAAATAAATATAAATTCTGTTGTTCAATCACGCAGCTTTCTGAGAGCAATAGAATAAACTTTATATCTTTTTTAATTTGTGATTAAAGATATATAACCTACAGATTTACGCCTTTGCATGGAAATTGTTTTTCACACTACTACTACTACTACTACTACTACTACTACTACTACTACTACTACTACTACTAATAGTAATAATAATAATATTGAACATATTTCTTATAAGTCCGTTCAGTGCTATTATAAAATCCTTAACACTGATAAAAAGTATTTGATTTCTGTTTCATAGAAGGGTTAGGGTAATAATGAAAATTCCTCCCAGCGGAGCGCTAAAGATCTCCCACTAACTATACCGCAGCAAGTAATTCTAAAAAAATTAATTTTAAAACAGCATGAGTGCTTGCTATATGTTTCCTTTACTGCTTTTATTCAATTATATTTTTGGTTTTTTATCTAAGACCAAGACAATACATGAGCTTCAGAATGGTATTTATTATACTTTAATTACATAAGATTTATATGTTTAAATAAGTATTTCTATATAAGCCAAAGGAAGAGCTAAATAACAAGTTTATACTAAACGTATCGAAAAAAGGGTTCATAAGTGACGGGGCTTGGATTTAAACAGATTCCCCGACTTGAGCCACATCCATATATATTACCCGCTTGCTTTCTTTCTCTAACTGTATTAAGCCTCCTTAACATCTGTTTATTTTTCTATTTCTTTATATGTCTCTTTACAGATTTGCATATTTCAGGAATTGCATCGAAATTATTTATAGTTTTTTTTTTCTACAATACTAGTCAGGTAAAATTCAAGGTTTATTTTTTGTATAAAGGTTTCTCCACACCATCCTTAAAATGTCAAATGAGCGGGGCTACACTCATAGTCATATGCCAGGCGTTTTCAGTATACACACTGTGGAACATACACACACAAGCACACACTCAATCTGCGATGACCATGCCCCGCTTCAAGGTCACCATATAGACACCTTCAAAGCGAGCAGATGTAAACAACTTGAACAGGTACTTCATGAGAGAGAGAGAGAGAGAGAGAGAGAGAGAGAGAGAGAGAGAGAGAGAATACACACTGTGGAACACACACACATAAACACACACTCAATCTGCAATGACCATGCCCCGCTTTAAGGTCACCATATAGATACCTTCAAAGCAGAGCAGATGTAAACAACTTGAACAGGTACTTCATGGAGAGAGAGAGAGAGAGAGAGAGAGAGAGAGAGAGAGAGAACGTATTGGTAGAGGTTGGAGTACATGGTATCAACGACGGAATTTTTTTTCAAACCTAATGCCTTCCCATATCAGCCCTTTATTGTTGCGATGAGATAGATCGCGAGTGTAAGAAGATAGGATTTGGAGTGACATATTTTTTTTTTTTAACCTAATTAGATAAACTGCTTTATGGTGATAATACCCAAACTCTTTCCTATGGGTTGGTTCATTAAATGATCAAGTGTCTTTTTTATTTAGATAATCATAAAAGATAATACTAGTTGTAGAGTCTTTAATATATATTTTACAATTCAACAAGTACTTAAGACATTTTAATCTCTCAGACTGTTTTCAGTAGGCTAGCATTTTTTTTTCTTTTACATATCTCCCAATAAATTTACTAATCAATGTATATAGTTAGAGGAGTATAT
>NC_090738.1:79295296-79297796 GCF_036898095.1 Palaemon carinicauda
CATAAGTAGAATTTAATGAAATCTTTGACACATCTGGAATTAAAAAGTTTTCTCAGATAAAATCTCGTAACAATATGACTGAATGGCACAATCGATTTTTACAGAAATTTCAAATCTCTACTCTTTAAAAAGTTTCATATCTAACGAAAATTTCATGTTGACTACAATATTTTCAAATGAGTATTATCTCCTCTATCCATAAAAAAATGAAAGCTTGCATTAATACCGACACGGTATATTTACTATTCACTCGACGCGAAAAATTCCTTTTTTTCTTCATAAACTTTTGAATATGAACTAGATTTCCCCAGAATTAGAAATGATGTTTAGACAACTGTGTGATGAGGCTCGAAGTCCGATGTCTGTGAATGACTTATATAATTAATTCTTTTTGGCTAAGGATATTTCGTCCTTTTTATATTAGAATGTTATTTATCACGTGCTAAAGTATTACAAGATATGTAATCATGCTTTACCTGAATGTATTTTCGTGAATATTCCTCCCTTGGTAATATTTACGACAACTTTTATTTACTCCTTTGACTATACCAGTTAATTCATTGTTTACAACAATAATAAAGTTGAGCTGAATTCTTCAAAATTACTTTTTGATTCATATTTTTAGATATAGTTTGTTTCTTATCATGAATTAGAATATAAATTACAGATTCTATCAGCTATTATTTCTCCTTCTATTTATATCATAACAATGAACATGCAGGGAAAGATTTCCTTCACATCCTTTTAAAATGCTTTCAAATAAAAAATACATAATATAAAAGGATGTTTTTTTCTATATTTCGTAGCCTGTATATATATATATATATATATACCTATATATATATATATATATACTGTGTGTATATATATATATATATATTTATGTATATATATATATATATATATGTATATATATATATATATATACACGTGGTTATAAAGCAAAATTCAAAATATATATGCATTCATTTACGTTTTCGATATGTTTCATAATTATTCATTGGCTTGTATTGATTTGTATATTTTAGAAAATATAATCCACTTTTGTTTTTAATCATCCATCTATTATATTATTCATCTATTTGATTATTTATTTTATAATTCAAACATTCCTCATTGAGTTCAGTGACCATAAATCAATGAATCAAAGGTGTCCAAAATTCAAAATTCATACATTGTTAAAAACTGACCATAATGAATAAATTCTTTACAATAGAAAAAAAAATCGTCAAGAGAAGCAGGTAAAATCCCTAAAACAAAATCAAACGTGCAAAACATTTAGAGAACCAATAGTTAACGGTGGACAAGGGCATTGAAGGTCGTTAGGCTCACATTCAATCCTTCCGCAAATTACAAATGAGTAATTTACCATACCCGGCGAGAATTCATACAGTAAATTTGATCTGGTATGTGTAATTGTGCGTTGGAATGCAGATTGTGACGTGTAATAAGATCTGTAAGATCAACGTGTGATTATGTGTAACAGTAAATGACTGACGTGTATATAGGTAGTGAATAGACATGGAATAATTTTTGACATCACTAGACATGACGCGTATCTAATCAACAAACAAAGAGGTGTAACACGCAAGAGTATTGGCGATTGCAAAACGTAATTTACACTGGCACGTTAGCCGAATTGATTGTCTATCAAATTGATGCGGGATTTGAAGCTAGACAAAAGGTTTTCCGTGGGATCGTGATCCATTAGCATGGAGTTATGAGTATGATTGCAGGACTCGAAATCTATTTATAACGACAGCTAGACGTCGGTATTGTAGGAATGTAAAGTGTGAGAATCTATTTATCTATCTCATCTCCATTTTCAATAACTTACAAACAGCAGCATCCAAAATAAAATTCTGGTATCTCACATAAAGACATTCATTATTTTAATGCATTATTACGATCTATTAACATTCCCGTACACTTTATTTTGAGTAAACTCCGTGTTTCATAGCTTGTGTACATCAAATTTGCCTTAATTTTCCCGTGAAATAAAAAAAAATCAAATAAAATCTTAAGAATTGCACTTTCCTTTCCCAATAAAATATACAATTGCTATGAACATTTGGATACGAAGTTGGGTGATTACTCCACATAGTAGTTGCTGTGTAAAGCCTAATTGAATAATCAACAAGCGCACTTTTGTTCTGAACTACAGTATAATTCAGAGTAATGGACGGATTTCCAAATATTTTCAATAACTATTTATACTAATGATTAAGCGAAGGTTCACAATGGTACTTTTTATCACTAATGAGATGATTATTATAATTTACGTGTTATAAAAGAAATGTGTACTTTTGCTAATCCGATATGAACAAATTATTCACCACTTCAGTGCATCAGGAATTATATTGTGTTCAAATATGTATTGTAATTATTTGAAGTACAGACTTTGTTATTTGACATTGAAATTTAGACAAATTTCACATATATCATAATTTTTAATTTATAATTCTGGTAGTTATATCAGTTACAATTTGATATGTGCTAC
>NC_090738.1:79304641-79307141 GCF_036898095.1 Palaemon carinicauda
TCTCTCTGCATATATATATATTTATATATATATATATATATATATATATATATATATATATATATATATATATATATATATATATATATATATACATATATATATATATGTTATATATATATATATATATATATATTATATATATTCATTTATAATTTATATATATATATATATATATATATATATATATATATATACATATATATATATATAGATATATATATATATATATATATATATATATATATATATATATATATATATATTTATATATAAATATATGTATATATATATATATATATATATATATATATATATATATATATATCCACATCTCTCTCTCTCTCTCTCTCTCTCTCTCTCTCTCTCTCTCTCTCTCTCTCTCTCTCTCTCTCTCCTGTTGGTTTATACTCAGATATATTGCAACAATACCCAGGGTACCTACTATAAATATTGAGCTTCCATCATTTCTATATAAAACCTCGACACTTATAACGATTAAAAACATTACACTGTTGATTTCCTGCCGAGCGAGTCTTTCAGTGGAGTACCTTTTGCTGTTGAATTGTAAGCACAGACACCCAATACCTATTGATTTTTGTTAGAAATGGTTACCGTGTAATTCATCCAACAACAATAATACATAAATGGCAGTAGATGTTAAAAGGAATGTTGATTGATATTCTACTTTCCATTATCCCATAATCACTATATTACTAATAAATACGATTTCGTGAAAGGGCCTCCTTTTTTGAGTATTTTAGTAGTAAGGAGTGATAATGATTTTTACTCGTTATACACCATATGACTGATTTTTTTTTTCAACTCTCGTAATATTTAAGTTTATGAACTATCTTATTCAAGATCTGAAATCTATTAATATGTATGAATCCGATTTTTGTCATTCCTAATAGCTCATTCTAGTTTTTCCATTGTTAATATGGTTAAGCTTTTAGAAGTATCTATTTTTCAGTATCATCCATAAATTGTATTATATATATATACATATATATATATATATATATATATATATATATATATATATATATATATATATATATATATATATATATGTATGTATGTATGTATGTGTGTGTGCTTGTGTGTTTATGTGTTTGTGTATGTGTGCGCGTTGGTCCGCGTAATGAGCACTATGCCCGTAATGCGGCAAGGAGTACCACTCTAATATAAAGCTTTGAGTTTCAGGCTTATAAGTTTTTTTCTTCTTTTTTTTATATAAAATTTATATTCTTTCAAGAATTTTTGTCTTTTTTCTTATTTACATTAATTACGATTTTTCACTCTATTTTTCTTTTGGAGTTGATATTGCCTTCGTGAAATAATGACGCTCCTAGAGTTCTCTACCATGTTCTAAGCAATAATTTTCTTATTACCGAAGTAATAATTCCTCCAAAGTCATTGCAAATGAGTCTGGAACTCATACACTAATGGCTTTTACAATGATCTAGGATGTACAATCCATCTACTACTATCTTTCAATTTTATTTTTTTATTTGTTATGGATGCCTCCGGTGAAACACCCTCTCTTTTCTAAAAGCTTATAAGATATAAGTTCATCTTGAAGAGAGACACCCTTTGCTTTATAGAGGCCATTTGATAAAAGTTTCTCAAAAATTATATTTTATTATTTTTGACTGTATGCACTCAGCTGTAGAGCCCTTTAAATACATAAAAATTCCGGAACATTAAAAAAGATTGCAATACGATATCCTTCAAAAACTTAAATCTTAAACTACTAAATAAAAAGAAAAAAAATATCAAGGCATAAATAGACAGAAGCCTTACTTCATGCAAATAACAAAAATACAAATCTGAGAAAAATATTTACAACTTAAAATAGTGATCCCACTACACGAATTCCTTTGACTTCGCACTTCTTACCCACATTCATTAGGTCTATAAATGTCAAGGCATCGATTCATTAACTCGGAGCGCCCTTTGTAATTCCTGCAGACTTTAAACGCCGACAAACGTAATTACTGTTGATTAGAGCCGTTTCCATTTCTCGTCCAGTTCGCTCCTTTAACATTTTGTCCGCTGACCTTATTATCTTGGATGAGACCACTGTAAACTCTATCTAATATCTATTGTTTGTCTTCTATTGTTCCCCCACGAAGGCCGAACTATATATGCGTGGGAAAGTTGCCACAACGCGCCATCATGAAATTCCACCCTGGAGGTGGAAGGGGAACCAATGCTGAATATAGTTCAGAGGACTCCTATCCTTTCCCTGACCTTCTCGTTCCAGGGATCCTAACTGATGAGAGCTCCCCAGGGAGCCCTCCTCTTCTCCCAGAGGAATCCTACGTCTTGGTATTTTTCTCTAATGTCTCTGCTGGTCTATTCTTGATCCCTATAATATCCGGCTATTTCGTTGAATCATTCCCTTTTATAGCCCTGTGGAACATTATAACGCATAATTTAATAATGTTGTCCTAGAATTAGATAAATGGAGCAGCACAGTAAAAAATTCATCTGC
>NC_090738.1:79329641-79332141 GCF_036898095.1 Palaemon carinicauda
GCTGATTATATCTTTCCATTTTCTCCCATTATAAACTTTTCATGCAAATTAATCTATAATTCTTATCCGTGTTTGACTTCTCGCATTAGACAATTTCCCAATGGTTTGAGCTTTTTTATTCAGTCGATATAGATATATTCGTTCATATGCGTTTCGATTACCTAATGGTAATTAACACAACAAAATACAAAAATATATTAAATACAAAATGAAAACCTTTATTCTATTTATATAAGTTCCCCTCTGTTTAATTTCTTCGAAATTCTGGTGACTTCTTGATAACAATGCATGATCCATTTTTCTCTCTATAACAATTGAAAGTTACTCTTGAATACTTCCAAATTATTTTCAATATAAAAAAAGTTTCTTATTAAATATGGCTATCTTTTAACCATACAATTTAATCATTTCTGATGAAATATTTGTATGATAAAAACAATTGCATTATTAATCCACTAAGTACCTTTTTCAGAAAAAAAAAAACAATAAAATAAAATTCAAGCGAATGAAAGATAGAATTTAAACACTGTTTTGAAGTAATATACCTCTATCTGGTCCATTTAAACATAAGCCATCATTTAAACATATTATACAGCATTATACACCCACGAAGGGAATCCGCATAATATAAGGTTGGTAGACCCAACAAGCTCATTATGTAGGAGACACCCAGCATATAAATTAAACCAAATTCTGTATGCCTTAAAAACTTCATTGTAGAATTCGCCGACCCTCGAAATTAATGACTCCTTTTGTATGGTACCTCTGACTCTGCCCGTACATTATTTTTTAAAGTACTACCCTTTTTATTTCCATCTAACTGTCACATAATTTGTCGGTTAACTATGCCTATTCCGTTCTTACAACTTGAATATGGCTCTTGTTACCGTGTATTCCTTCATTTTATTGTAACCGAGTTTTTTGTTTATATTTCATAGGTATTAAAACTCATTAATGAAGAATTTATCTTATTTATAACGTTGGTTTCCATCTTTTCCTTATCATGATAATGATATAATTTAGTTTGTGGATTTATTGTGTAGACATTTTGAAATACAAAGCCTACGAATAGTATTCTTTCTTTGATATTTTCTATAGAAATTAAATTTTGTCAATTTGGAATTTTTTTCTTTTTTGGGGGGGCGAGTTATTTTAGATTTGATCAAAATATTTTTAAATATTCCTTCTTTTTTTCTTTCTGAAAATGTTTGAAAATTCATGTTTTCATATTTGTTAATTTTTTTTGTTTTTCTTATCTATAGAATATGCAATGCTATCAACTAACCATATAAGTCGATACTTTTAAATGGTCTTTGGTTCTTTTGTGCTAACGAAAAAAAGAAATAGATTTATTACAATGAAGTTAGTTTATCATTATTTTCATCACGCTCTTACATACCAAATTCAAATGAATGAAAAAAATATGTCACTTATCAGTTTCATTAAATACTGGCACTCATTATACCTAAGGTAGTTTTACTCATATGTTGATTACAAGTGGATCCATATTAAAGAAAAGACAGATTAAAATCCCTGAATAGACTAAGCATAACACATAATATATATATATATATATATATATATATATATATATATATATATATATATATATATATATATATATATATATATATATATATATATATATATATATATATACGGGTTAAACTCTTCAAGATACCCTCTAAAAATGGAAATAAGAAAGATGAAAAAGACGCTAAAACCGCACAGTCGTCGAGCTTCCCAAAACCCCGTAAAAGAAATGGAGTAGATAAAAGGCGGAGGTGCAAAGAGGAAGAGATGATATCTCAGCCGGAGGATATTACGGGGCGCAGGTGAAATGGAAGCGAAAACCCGCGAGTGATATTGGGGATTCAGAGATGACTTCTTCATGTGTACGTGTCGTCATTTCAAGGATCACCGAAAGTTTAGTTCTATCAAGCGAGAGTTTGGTACGTTTCCAGACGCTCATTTGTTTTCCGAGAGATGTGGAGACCCGTCTCAATGCTGTGGTGATTTCTCTTACACGTATCAATGCTTTCTTTCGGATTCTCATCTCGAAGATTTGTTTGGTGTGTTCCGATGTCTTTTGGGGATGGCACGGTGGTACATAAAAGGGGATTTAGGGAGGTTTAGTGACGCCGGTGTCTCTTTATCTGTCGATGATTCTGAGGATAATTCTACTTTTCTTGGAAATATTGCAATGACTCTTCTTTCTATTTCGGTGCGTTAAGGTCTTATCAGTCAATTATTCTTAGCGAAAGGTAAAAGTCTATTATTCTTCTAGCTTTTATGAAATTTTTCTTTAAGAAGATCATAAGAATTAGTTTTATATACTGATTTCAGATTACATTGCCTCTCAAACTCCACTAAAGTAAATTATCATCTAGAAGAGATGCAATAGAAAATATGATGATTATTGTTCCCATCCTTGATTATCTGTATATTTTTTTATTTTCAGGAAAGTGACTTAATTTTCTAATCTCCCTATCTCTATCCA
>NC_090738.1:79342493-79344993 GCF_036898095.1 Palaemon carinicauda
ATAATTTTTCTTGCTGATTATAATGATAATAATAACAACAACAACAACAACAACAACAACAACAACAACAACTAAAACAACAACAACAACACCAATAATAATAATAATAATAATAATAATAATAATAATAATAATAATAATAATAATAAGCAATCGAGACTTATATTTTTATTATTATTATTATTATTATTATTATTATCATTATTATTATTATCATACATGAGCAGTTTCCTTATAGGGGTTAGTCCTAGTGCGCCAGATGACCTATATATCAAAGAGAGAGAGAGAGAGAGAGAGAGAGAGAGAGAGAGAGGAGAGAGAGAGGAGAGAGAGGAGAGAGAGAGAGAGAGAAAGGACTGTACATCTTCAGCATATTGTAATATAGAGAGCCCTGGCCTGGTTAATATAGACTGTCCGCTAGGCGATGTCGTCGGCTGTGGAGTCACCAAAGTTTATTAGGTCGTAACGCACAGAAAGGAATTCTGGCGGTCCGATATTGGAACGACATATGTCGCTGACACCATTTGAATTTTGATAAGGAGGCGAAGAAAGACGAGGATATTGCACCGAATGCCGTTGGCTGCCTCCCGACCTCTTATTAGAGCGAGTTTGTCGAGATCTTATCCCGGTGCATGTTATCGGGACCAAGGTGATTAACGAACTTGCATTTACTCATTATTATCATTATCAATATTAATTTAAGTAGTAATAGTAATAGTATCAATAGTATTGATGGTAGTATATTTAGGTAATAACGATAATGTCTTATTGTTCGATATTTTCTTACGCAATCAATTATTTTAGTTTACAATATATCTATTATATTAGAAGTTAGTTATGTAAATAAAAATAGCTATAAAGGTTGCTAGCTACAAATACCTGTCAATATCGAATTCAATGTGTCAGGGAATCACAGAGCCTCGGGGAAATTATTTTTTTTTTTTCAAGATAAATCTTAAAAAGGCCGTTAAATTAAACCCATAATATAATATAGACAGGTTTCTTGATTAGTTAAGATTTAACTATGACACGTTGATTAATTGACGTTGTTATAACAGAATAACTGGATTATGAGTTCGATAAGGTTTTCTTGTCATTTTCATGCAAAATGTCCCTGGTCTGCGTTTGGTGTTTTGAAAAGAGACTTATCATGAGGAGTACTTTTCATAAGCCAATGATTCAAACCTTACCGCGGAGGTGAAAAAAAGGTAAACAGGAGACTTAGACTATTCCTCTTTGGAGATAACAACTTTTTCCTTCGGACGCATATATAATACCAGCTATTACACACTTACTATTTACCTATAAAGGAGAAGAGGGGTGGATTTAAATTCTAAGTACATCCTATATTATGCATGAATATATATGGCAGAGTCAGAATTAACTATTATCTCTCAAAATATACCTTTAATTTTATTCGTTTCTAAGGTACGAATCCTTTTTCGGGCTGATGTACCCATAATAAAATTGATTACCTTATGTGTGTGTGATTTCATAGCAAAGTGAAATAGATATAAAAATGTATGTGTCGCTTTTTTTGATAAAGGATAATCACGATTGAATTTAACAGGAATACATTGTATACGGCAAAATGGTCTATGTTGATTATATACATTTATTTCTACTTGGTGTTGCAGTTTGAATCCTTGATCGAACACGAGTGATTGTAAATTGTATATTAAACGATATTTACGTTTTACTTGATTGAATAAAAATCACGGTTATTATTATTATTATTATTATTATTATTATTATTTATTATTATTATTATTATTACACACACACATATACAGTATATATATATATATAATATATATATATATATATATATATATATATATATATATATATATATATATATATATATATATATATATATATATATGTATGTATATATATATATATATATATATATATATATATCCATATACATACATATATATATATATATATATATATATATATATATATATATATATATATATATATATATATATATATATATATCCATATATATAAATATATACATATATATATATATATATATATATATATATATTATATATATATATATATATATATATATATATATATACATAAAAATGAAGAACAGTGTATATGAATAGCCAAATATATACTGTATTTAGATTTATGTAAGCAACACGTTTCACTCCAACTTACAATAACGAGTTTTACATGTAAATGAAAATGTAAATTCTCAAATCTTATTTCAGTGGGGTGACTACACGGTAAGAGTTCTCATGCATATATATTGCAGATGTTATCTCGTGTAATTTTTCAAGATTCCGCCGAGTCAAGTCTCTCAAGGAGAGTAGTCCGTTGCTTACTTGCAGTTATTACCATAATTTTGCATAACCCTTGCAAGAGAACTGGTTGGAATACATAGCATTTTAGCGTGGTGTAATGTTTCGCAAAGTTTTTTTTTTCACTTTATTTATTCTTCTTTCGCTTGATATTTTATGTTGGGGATCTAAGCTGG
>NC_090738.1:79349993-79354993 GCF_036898095.1 Palaemon carinicauda
TGTCCCGAACATTACAAATGCAAATATTGTCTGTTCACTTCCGGAGAAGACTCACCGATTTATTCCCTTGGCGTTGTGGTAGCCTACTAAAGACATTCCTGCCTCGCAGTCTCTTGGGCTGGAGTTTGAGTCCCGCTCAAGCTCGATGGTTTCTGGCAGAATCTGTAACCTCACTGTCCCTGGGAGCTAGGGATGAGGAGCTTGAAGGACACTATAGGTCTACCTGCTGAGTCATCTGCAGCCATTGTCTATCCTTCCCTGGTCCTAGCATGTTGTAGAAGGGACTCTGTTTAAAGACTTAAACGTGTAAAAGTCTGTCATGGAAGGGAGAGGCAACGGACAGTGTTAATACCCTAGCTAGCAGGGTAGTGCCATATGGACTGACCATATACAAATACGATCAGATATATAAATATTTGTATGTATTTATACGTATCTATATGTCTGTATTATTAAGCTACAGAATTTAAAGCTCGCCGGTGAATGTCATTCGATCGACATAACTTTGACTTGTGAAATTTTAATCGTGGAAACGAAGGGCTAATTTACCTGACAAAATCTGCCTGCCGACAAAACTTTGCTGTGTATGAATATATACACGCATGTTACTCACGAATGTTAGGAGTTATTTTTCGGCCAGCTTTAATTATACTGGGATCTGTTACTTTGGCCATAAATTACAGCGAATATCACACAAAGGAATGCTTGTTGTTGTATTTAAATCTCAATTTAATCAGTTCGTCCCTCGTCGTTCTATTTACATTTTTAACTGAACGCCGAGCCTTCATTATATTTTCAGATCAGTAATTTTCTGTACCTTTTTTTATTTTTATTTTTTTTTTTTACCATAGATGATACCTCATTCATATTTTTATAAATAGCGACGATTATCAATATTAGTGTTAAGAATATTCTATATTAAATTTAGAATAAGTTTAAAATGAAAGAAGTTACTCATTTTGAACTTTGAAATAGTATTTAGTAAAGCAAGAATTCTTTTAAAGTGTAATTTTTTTTTCTTTTTTATTTTTTACTTCAAATAATATTTCATTTATATTTTTATGAATATCAGCGATTATGAATATCATTGTCAAGTATATTCTAGATTATATTCCAAGAAAAGTTTACAATGAAATAAATAACTCGAACACATTGTGAAATTCGAAATATATCCAGTAATGCAAGAACTATTTGAAATGAGCAGAGCTTTATACTACTATCTTCAATATATCACTTTCACACGGTTTACATCCAGATGTGAATACTTTATCGTCTCTAATTCCTAATTCATATTCATTCCAGATAAATGAAAAGAATTATAATGTCATGTTCCCGTCCCCTTCAAAAGAATATAATTACATTCAAATGTCAATTTGACGTCCATTTTAGTAGACAAAAAATTAATTTAGCTCAGTTGCAATGTTGTATATTACTTATGACATGGCGTGGAATTCATTGCACGGCGAAATTAAATGCATTAGAAGAAGCGTCAAAGGGAAAAGGGTTATACGGAAATGGGTCTTCGTGCATGAAGCCTTTGCTGGAATAATGCAGAGAAATGCATGCATGTTGCCGCTTGAATCACTTATGCATGCATACACGGCTAATGCTCGATTTCATGACGCTGCCCAGACTTGAGGAGCTTATGAAAGCTTACAGGAAATGTTACTTTCGAGAAATTCTTGAAAAGATTGAAAGTGTGAGGCGAGAAAATTGATCATTATTATGTCTTTATCTATGTTCTTATCTAAATTTTGTCCTCCCTGCTACCACTATAAGCTAATGATGGATGTTCTTATAAACAATACGTTGAGGAGGAGAATGTTAAGTTTTGTTATCTCAGTGAAATTCCTCACTCGACTAAATTCTTATTATTATTATTATTATTATTATTATTATTATTATTATTATTATTATTATTATTATTATTATTATTATTATTATTATTATTATTATTATTATGTTGACTGTTATGATGAAATCAACATACTCAAGCAATTAAAAAAAAAAAATGTTTTGATGCTGATCAAAGAGACTTTTTGTTACTGCCAAGTGACTTTCTTAGTCTACAAATTATACAAAGAAACGCATATACATAACACATACATGGATATTATTTTCATACATGGAAAGTATAAAGAAACTTGTTAGCACTATATGATAAAACGAACATCAGAAAATGAAACCCTATGTATGAGATTAGATTTTCATCATTGTTTCAAACTTATTCTGAGAAGTGAATTCTAATTATCTCTGCTCTTCAGAGTAGAGAATTCTGTCTATAATAGGATATTACCCTTTATATATATATATATATATATATATATATATATATATATATATATATATATATATATATATATGTATATATATATATATATATATATATATATATATATATATATATATACATACATATATGTGTATGTATTATATGTGTATATATATATATATATATATATATATATATATATATATATATATATATATATATATATATATATACATATATATATATATATATATATATATATATATATATATATATATATATATATATATATCGTATACCTATCTTCCCACCATAATCATTGCAGGTTGACTTTGTGTGGAAGGTCAACAGTAGCCGAGGTATGACAGATCTCGACCCATCGACCTACACGAGTCGAGGTCGAACCAGCACGATCACCTACCGACCGAGCGCCCACGCGATCGCTAACGATCAATATGGCGTCGTCTTTTGCCAAGGAATTAATAGGCTGGGCGTACAGAAGGTTCCGTGCATGTTCGTCATTAGTCCTGCAGGTAAGAAAAAAAAAGAAGAACATGTAGGTCTTTGTCATTTCAATGCTCAGTCATTGACACAGTAGGTATTTCTTTGCGTGTCAGTGTGCCAGCTTGTGTCGATCTGTGGGTAATTATTTTTTTATATCTGTTGGTAGATTTTTCGCGTTATGTAAATGTCTTTTCTTTGTTATATCGCATGAATCAGTGGAATGTGTTTGTCCGGTTGTATGTTCCATGTGTTTGGTGGTAACGGCTTCCGTGTATAGAACATTGTTTTATTTTCTAGGTTCATGAATATTTAAAATCTGTTACCTAAGAGTCAAATGTCAATGGATGATAATTTTTAGTTTGTTTATTTTTTGCATTTTTCAATTGTGTTTCATCATGCGAGTTTTTGCATTGATCCGTCAGCCATGTTACTATTGTCTTTGCAATGTATCGATTGCTTATTGATATATGAGTTTGAGTGGTTATGCTATTGGTTTTGTATAACTCATTTCTGATTCCTAAAATTACCTTTATTTTGTTACACTCTGTCGCAATATATTAATTTTTTTTTCATTCTATTGATATAAAATCTAAACTCAATCTTTATGCTTTTAGACCGTGTAAAATGTTTCTCATTTCATTAAACATCCTACAATAGATTTGAATTTGAAATATTTCATTGTTAGTCAAAATAAAACAATTTCATGTACCTTGCAGTATGCAAAACTAACATCTTTACTGTATTACTATATACTGGTTTATCACCATTACTCATGTTTTGTTCATAGAGTCATATGCCACAATATCAAGAAACCAATTTGATAACAATGAAAACATTAAGCTTCGTTAACGGTTATCTCTTGTAATATGTCGCTTTATGTGTACAATTTTAAAAAATTTGCCGTGAAAAATACGGTAAAAATCCTGGATTAAATATTGCCAGAAATTTGCTGTTTTAAAAACGGATATATTAACGTGAAGGAGTGATATTACGGTCACCAACCCGTGAAATATAATAATAAAGTAAGGTAAAGTTGCAGCCGAGAACAGCATATTACTACGGAGAATTCTCGGTTGAAATTATTATTATTATTATTTTTTTTTTTTTTTTTTTGGAGGGGGGGGGTGTGCTATGTAGGTATACTTTGTCACATGCTTCATAGCGAATATCTCAACGTGTTTAGGTATATGTAACTCTTTCATACAGTGAATCAGTTATTTATGTTAACATCAAATATAAATAACTGCTTCCTTTTTCAATGTTGAGTGCATTTTCTTATCACACGGACACCTTCCTTAAACGGATAAAATCAAGAAGTTTGTGTAAAGACACTTAATCCTTTATGCAACTTACCACCACAATGATACAGTAGTATCAGTCTTTATCAATAAACTCATCTTACCAATTAATTAAAATATAGCTAATATTTCCTCATATTCCATTAATGAAGTATTAATTAATTTGGACAAATGTCAATTGAAACTGATAATTCTCTAATTGGAGAAAACATAATGAAACCATAATCCATTAGAGGTATGTAAGGCTTCTCTTGAATCTACTGCTAAACGACATTTGTACAAGATTTTTAGAATTGTTCTTATTGCTTTGAAAATTATTCTGGTTTGAAGTATATCTCCTTTTCTTCTCCATCTTTTTCTTCTTTTTTTCTTTTTTTCTTTTTTTCTTTTTCTTCTTTTTCTTCTTTTTCTTTTTTTTCTTCTTTTTCTTCTTCTTCTTCTTCTTCTTCTTCTTCTTCTTCTTCTTCTTCTTCTTCTTATTATTATTATTATTATTATTATTATTATTATTATTATCATTATTATTATTATTATTATTATTATTATTATTATTATTATTATTATTATTATTGTATTAACATTTTTATTTTCATTATTGCTGTTATTATTATTATTATTATTATTATTATTATTATCATTATTATTATTATTATTATTATTATTATTATTATTATTATTATTATTATTATTATTATCATTTTTATTATTATTATTATCCAAGCTGTTGTTGATGTTATTTTTATTCTTGGTTTTGTTATTATGATTTGCATGATTAGTTTATAATAATAGTAATGATAATAATAATAATAATAATAATAATAATAATAATAATAATAATAATAATAATAATAATAATAATAATAATAATAATAATAAATCTCCGTGGAAGTCTTGAACTCTAGAGAAGAAGTACTGAAATAATATAA
>NC_090738.1:79374993-79377493 GCF_036898095.1 Palaemon carinicauda
TCGTTATATATCTTTAATCATAAATTAAAAAAGATATAAAGTTTATCCTATTGCTCTCAGAAAGCTTCGTGATTGAACAACAGAATTTAGGTTTATTTAATTTTCCTAATTTCATCGAAATTAAATTAATCAGCTTAATAGTTAAATTTATTCTCTGGCGCTTAGAAAACATTAATCCTTTACTAAAGGTCAATACTTCAAAGAAATGCCGGTGATTCCATGTGTCATTTTGCATGCAAAATACAAAGTGTGGAATTTTATAGTCGGTATTGTGTTAATTTTAGTTCAAGATAAAAGTTTCTTAAATCTTTATGATTTATAAGAATATTTTTTACTGTATTTTATGATTTCTCTGTCATAGTAGTTTTGTATACCAAAAGTATCGCCGTCTATTAGAATTTTTTAAGGATCAGGATATAACAATGTCATCAATATTTTAACCTCATTCCTTCATCCCTCGATTTTACTTGTCGGGGTTTAAGGCATAATTTGGCAACAATTCACCACCACCGGTTAGCCATTTTTTTTTTTTCAATCACTTGTACTTGTTACTATCAATCGGTGGCCACTACCCGTTTTCCAAAGAAAATTATTCATCTTCCCGCCCTTCTCTTATAAATTTAGGTATAAGGTATTCTCATCTACACATTCTCTAACAGTGTCTTCCCTCAAGGCTGGACTTTAATCCCGCAGGAACACTCTTGAAAACTACCTCTTCAGGTACCACATATATGTGTGTCTGAGGATGTTCAGACACTACGCCATTAACAATGCTTTGTATCACCTCTGTGTTAGACTTGACCATCTTTACTCGGTACGGACCCAAATACGCTGGCTCTAGTTTGTGTTTCCTAGGTTGTAATCGTTTCAAATACACACAATCGCCCACAAATACTTTTACCAGTGCGGTTTTGAACCGACCATCATACTTTGAGCTGTGATTTTCATTAGCTTTTTTCAAAAACCTTTCAATGGTGTTGATTACTCTCCTCAATAGATTTAATAAATATACATGGTATTGCTCAGTTGAATAATTTGGCAATTGTTGTGAATTAATGAGTACCGTATATGCTAACACAGGATCCTGTCCATACACTAAAAAGAATGGTGTGTTCCTGAGCAAAGCATTATATGCAATGTTCAAAGCTAGCTCAGCTGTAGGAAGCATGGCGTGCCAATGAAGGGGATCATCAGCCACTAAATAACCCAAAATTTGCACTATCATGCGACTCTACTAAGACATTTGCTGAAGGCCTATATGCGGTCACTAAAAAAGTGTTCAATTTTCATCAAGTCCGTGACCGATTTCACCACCTTATTTATAAACTTAAAACCATTATCACTTATCAAAATTTTCGAGCAACCAAACCTAGTAATGAAAGAGCACAGCGCCTAGACTAATGAATTTGCAGATTTATCCAACATTGCGTAAGTATGAGTGTACCGAGTAAATGCATCCACAAATACACATATATACTTATGTTGTGTTAAGCCAGTAGGAAATGGTCCTACTACATCCATATGCACTCAATAAAATTTAATTGGAACCACAAGCCACTTTCTGGCTTCCCGTATAGTGTTTTTATGTTCTTTGAAACAGTTACAAGCATGACAACCTTTTATATAATTCTCTATAGACTTTTTCATTCCTAACCAAAAGAAGTACTCACATGCTCTCCTTAATGCTCTATCAATCCCTAAATGCCTTGCATTCGGACTTAAATGTAAAATGTGTATGGCTTGTTTAATTAAAGAGGGAGGAAGAACTACCCGTTCACAAAATTTCCCTCCCCTCTTCTCGTAAGCACATTATAAGACATAATTTTCAACAAAAAAATATATCACGAGGCAAATTCAGAAATGACGGATAACTCTCCAATTCCCCTTTAATCACTGCTCGCCCTCTTTCCATTCATTCCTCTTTTTTTTCTGTCCCTCTCAGATTCTTTTATGTCCCAACCTCCCAAGTCAAGCAAACCTGCATCATCAGGGCATTCATTCTGGACACCCCTGGCCATGTCCTCAGTCATCCACATATATTGCTGTTCGCCGTTCGTATCTCTCTCTCTCTCCCTCTCTCTCTCACTCTCCTGAGTCGACTCTCTCTCCCGTCTAATGTATGTACATTTCGAGAACTCTCATCCCGTTTTCTATTTCCTCTATTATGATGGGGGTCTTCACTATTTTGGTTACGTTCTTCATTTCTCTTTTTTTGCCCTAGTTGTTACTCCTATAACTGCACTTCTAGAGAGAGCATCAGCTACCTTGTTAGCTTTACCTTCTATGCGGTGAAAACCCTTTATATTAAACTCTAACAATCTCTCAATCCATCTCGCTTGACGAGAGGTCAAATCATTTTTATAATACAAATCACTTAAGGGCGATGGTCACTTTGCAACTCAATTGACTGACCTAATAAAAAGAACCGATGCCTCATTAGAACCCAAAGAATAGCCAAAGCCTCTCGATTGAATGTACTAAAATTCTTTTCTGCCGCTTT
>NC_090738.1:79384993-79397493 GCF_036898095.1 Palaemon carinicauda
ATATATATATATATATATACATATATATATATATATATATATATATATATAAATATATGCATATATATATATATATATATATATATATATATATATATATATATATATATATATATATATTTATATACATATATATATATTTTTGGGCTCAAGCCATGTCGTCCTGATGGAAGTTCCTATAGGGTAGCTTCCTAGGGTATATTACAACTACGGCGATATTCCCAGAGAATTTACCTTAAGGTACCAGAATTCTAACTCCTGGAGCGAGTATCCCTCGTGAAAGGGATATCGCGACATATCAGAGGACGTATTCTAGACACGTCACATGGCAATCTACTACCTAAATAGAGATTCGTCTCGTAGGAGGAAGATTGACGAGATACGAATTCGGGAAGAAAAAAGGGGGAGCCGCTCCCAAGGCCTCCCAATCCCCCGATTCGTATGCGTGCCTGGCGCCAATCCTGGCGCCATCTGTATTCCTTTTTGCGTAGCTTAACAACTCGGTGTTTTTTCCTGTTTTTCTCGCAAATCTTGGATTTATTCAGCTTTTCATGGCTTCTCCGTCTTCGTTGGCCTCGGATAAGTTGAGTATAGTGTCTGTTATGTATAAATGTAGGCTCTTGGTAAAATTTTGAGTGATTAATAGGATTAATCTTTGATACAAGAGCCGTAGCCTACCAGAGGTGTCCTGGACACTGTCACTCGCTAGGTATAAATTAGTTAGTCAGAGTGACATTCCTGGTTGTTTTGCTTAATAAATTTTAGCTATTTAGCTTTACATAGGATTTCCTTTCGTGCTTAGTATTATTTGGCGAAGTATTCGCCATTCTGGCCTACGCTAGGCCATGTAGCCTAGTCGTTTGGTCCTAGTACTTAATGCATGATTTTGGTTTTTCCGAGTGTAATTAAAAGTTTATTAAAGCCTTAGGCTATATTTTATACATTTTAGACTGTGTGGAATATTTCCAAGATTGTATACGTGAGAGTTTCGGTGAATTAGGTAATCGATTCTCTTGGTGCCTAGGTTAATTGCTTATGGAGCCTTAGTATACTTTATTATTCTCCCCGGTTGCTTTCTTTTCTTCGGAGAAGGTATGCAATCCCTTTCCCTCTGTTTAAGCCTTGGGCTTATCCCTAAGTGGTTTTTTCCGAATTTATTTTCGATAAAACTATACTAGGGTGTTACTGTACCTTCCTGTTCCAGCAAAGTCTGGTTCAAAGAGGGACAGAACAACAGAGTTTTTTAGTCTGGTCCGTGTTGTCTGGCTTGGGGCAGAGTTCCCCTCGCTGACCTAACACTTATAAAGGGAGCTTAGCTCCCTTAGGTCACTTTCGAAGGTTTCTGTAGTATGATTCCTCCTTTTGTGATCGACCAGACTAAAGTCCTGTTGCTGTTCTTGGGGAGGATAAAATCTTCCCTTGGGAATAGCAACGCCTTCCTTGCTTTGGTGCTTTGGAAGCTGGCAAGTATTGCTGGCCCTTTCCCTTAGATCTCCCTTAGGCTAAGACAGAGTTCTTGGCTGCGGGTGATCTGTCACTAAAGCAAGGTTGGCAGGACCCTTTTGTCCCTTCCCCCTCTATCTCCGTAATGGCCTTGCCATTACTGTACTGTACCTTGCCGGCCGGCAGAGCTGGCCGGCAGGGGTATTACTGTACTGTACGTCATTCTACTTCTGGACCTAGTATAGGTTGGGATGTGGAATTGACTAAGGCCATTGCCGGCCGGCTGAGATGCTGGCCGGCAAGGGTCTTATGTTTTCGAGTGCTGCCCGGACCTCTCTTGGTCCCTCATCCATGCCTGCCGGCAGAGCCGGACGGCATTGGTCAAGGAAGCCTGAATTAAGTTTCTCCCCTTCCTTATATGCACTCTTTCGGTTGCCGGGCTTGGGGGGTCGTGTACACTCTTATCCCGGCATCCATTCTATTTTCTTCTAGTGCTGTACCTGTCCCGGCTGCCGGCCTATGAGGCAGACAGCCGGGCAGGTGTAGTCTTCTGGTTCTTTTGCTGCCGGCTGGCATCGGTCTTGTACCTTTGCCGGCCGGCTTATGTCAGTCCTTGTCTGCCGGTCACCAAGAGTGTGGCCGGCAGCTAGGTACTACCTTGTGTAGTTACTGGCCGGCAGTCATTGCCGGCCAACACTGGCTGTTGCTGGCCGGCAGCTACTGCCGCCGGCACAGGCATTTGAACCAGAAGGCTGCCGCCCTATAGCTGTTAAGTAGTATACTTTAAAGCTAATTGTGGTGTGTGCCGGCCGGCAAAGGCAGGCCGGCACACATCCTCCTATACTGTACTAGTATTCTTCTGTATAGCATATACAGTAAGAAGAAAACTATAGTAAAAGTTTAGGTACAGCACTGTATCTTCTAACACTATTGTGTTTTCTTGCACGGCCCTTTGCTGTTGCCCTCAGACAGGAAGCAGAGTCTTCCCCGTCTATTATCCAGGATTTTAAAATCATTGCCTAGGTGTGAGCTCCACCTGTTTCCTCTGGAAACCTTGCATTGGTTACTCTAGTAGAGATAAACCAATTTTGATTTTATTATCTGGAAAGCTGCAACAATGGGTTGTGAGGGAAACACAAGTGTGTGTCTTTCCTTTATGAATTGTTATGCTATACTATGCATATCCAGTGATACATAGTTCACTTGATACTCATGGAAATTTTTTCTCTTTACAGGAGGACCCTCCGAAGTGCGGAAATGTTTTCTGCAATGTCCGTAGCAGGAACCTCTGCGGACATGAGTGTTGTAGGAGACACGCAGCATGCGCTGTCTCCAAGGATGATCTCCAGTATTGGGACCCTCAGGTATGTACTGTATGCACTAACCTGATTACTGAGGCTTTTGATTCCCCTAGAACGACGGAATCAAGGGATATAGCTAGGGAAAAGCTCCGTACTTGGGTAAGGGGCTTCAAGAAGAACACCTCTGGCCCTTATCTTCCTAGTGAGAAGATGAGGGCGTATCTTTTTCCCCAGGCATCAGCTGAAGCAGTGATTCCCCAGCCTCAAGAGGAGATCCCCCAAGACCTAGTCCAGGTGGACGAGGAAGTCGCAGATGCGATGCAAGACATCCAGTTGTGTGACAGGATGTCTGATGTGGACGAAGGTTTGGAAGAAGACCTCCTGGCAGAAGGTCAGGATCAAGTTCAAACCCCGGATGTCGCAGAGGATGGGGTCGACGAGGTGTCGGCTACTCCGGTTCAGATGCCGGAGCCCATCCCCTCAACATCCGCTGGTCTCCCAGTAGAACTGGGACAGGCCCTCTCTTCGATTGTTGGAATGATCCAACAAATGCAGAAGGAGAATCAGGAGAAGGCGGCTGCAATGGAACTGCGTATGCAGTCCCTAGCAGAATCACATGGGCCCCGGAAAAGGCTCAATGTGAAAGACCTTCCCATATGCTCAGATGCTAACCCATGGAGGTATGCTGAGCACATGCCAATGACGACTGGTAAGATCGTCATTTCGGATAAGCTGGGTTCAGTTCTCCTAGAGGAGGTAGAATTCTGGCCCAGCAAGGCATCATATCCGGACTGCTATGTCCGGCTGAGAAAAGAACCAGCTTCAAGGGAGGAGACAGAGCCGAAAGAGGTCATTATTATGGACCATGCTAAGGCTCAAGCCCTACTTTCATCCTCGATGAAAGAGAGGGGCTTCTCGAATTCGAAGGTAGCAGCATTGAGCAAGAAGCTCCCTTCTTTTGTGTCCTCTTCTGATAGAGCCTTCCCCTTTTTACAAAAAGGGTTTGCGGCTGTCCTAAAGGCAATCGAGGCCGGCAAGCCTTGCCCCTCCCTGGAGGAGTGTAAACCCTTGTCGCTGGCGCTGCCTATGGACCACAAGGACTGGAAGGATGTCCATCTGACATTCTCAGTGGGAAAGTTGGAGGCTGATATTGCCGGACGGCAATTCGGCGAGGACCTCCCCAAGTTGTCCGAATTTCTTTTACGAAGAGAGTTCGAGACAAAAGAAAGACTGGCTGCCTCAATGTCTCATCAGACTACTCTTGAGACGATGGCAAGTGACCCTAAGGTCCATGAAATGTTCATGGTTGTGGCTAAGTCTCACCTAGCCACAGTGACGAAGGACCTTTATGGCTTCGTCAAGGCAAGGAGAGCTTGCAGGGAGTTCGTGTTCACCGGGGCTTCGGTGAGACACGAGCCAAGGAAGTTAATATCCTCCAACATTTGGGGAAAAGACCTTTTCCCTACCGATGTGGTCAAAGAGGTTGTTGATAAGGCCGCCGTGGAGAATAGAAACCTTCTCCAGAAGTGGGGCCTGGCTATCAAAAGAAAATCTTCCCCGGATGAGGGTCCTCAACCAAAGAGGAAGAATATGAGGACTAGGCTACCGTCTCGGCCAGCCAAGCCTTATAGACAGCAACAGCAACTGCAATTGCCTTTGCCTCCAGTGCCCCAGATGGTGGCACAAACCCCGACTACTTTTCAGTGGGTACCCCAGGCTGTGCCAGGTCAGTCAACCACATTCACCCCAACGTTCGAAGGACAGTCTTCTTCCTTTCGTGCAAAACCTAGAGGAGCAGCCAGAGGCTCGTCTAGGCGCCCCTCAAGGGGAAGGGGATTCAGAGGTGGTCGTGGTCAGGGAGGCAAGACCTCAGGACGGCAGTCCAAGTGAAACGATACCGGTAGGAGGGAGACTAATGAAATTTTGGGATCGCTGGACCTTCGATCCCTGGGCCCAAAGCCTACTCAAGAATGGACTGGGTTGGAGCTGGTACAGCACTCCACCCCCATGCCTTCGGTTTTTCCAACACTCCACCCCCATTTTGGAGGAGTACGTTCAAGAACTGTTGGAGAAAAATGTGATCCGAAAGGTGAAGTCCATCAAATTCCAAGGGAGGCTGTTTTGTGTTCCCAAGAAAGACTCGGAAAAGCTCAGAGTCATTCTGGACTTGTCACCACTCAACAAGTTCATAGTGAATTGCAAATTCAAGATGCTAACACTGCAACACATAAGGACCTTACTGCCCAAGAGGGCATACTCAGTCTCTATAGACTTGTCAGACGCCTATTGGCACATCCCAATCAGCCGTCGACTCTCCTCCTACCTAGGGTTCAGGCTACAACGGAAACTGTACGCCTTCAGAGCCATGCCATTCGGGCTAAACATAGCCCCAAGGATTTTCACGAAGCTTGCGAGCGCAGCTCTCAAACAATTACGCCTAAAGGGAATTCAGGTAGTAGCCTACCTGGACGACTGGCTGGTGTGGGCAGCATCCGAGACCGAATGCTTACAAGCTTCCAGTCAGGTGATCCAGTTCCTAGAGTACCTAGGCTTCAAGATCAACAAGAAAAAGTCTCGACTTTCTCCATCCCAAAAGTTCCAGTGGCTGGGAATCCACTGGGACCTTTTGTCACACAGTTTCTCCATCCCAATGAAGAAAAGGAAGGAGATAGCGGGCTCTGTCAAGAGACTTCTAGATTCCAAAAGGATATCAAGACGCGAACAGGAGAGGGTACTAGGCTCTCTCCAGTTTGCTTCAGTGACAGACCCAGTGCTAAGAGCACAGCTAAAGGATGCAACCGGAGTTTGGAGAAGGTATGCATCAAACGCGCGAAGAGACCTGAGAAGACCAGTGCCGCCTCGGCTACGTACTCTTCTCAGACCTTGGTCCCAAGCCAGACATCTAAAGAAGTCGGTTCTTCTTCAGCCACCTCCCCCGTCGATGACGATTCACTCAGACGCCTCAAAGGAGGGATGGGGAGGTCACTCTCATCGGAAAAAAGTCCAGGGGACTTGGTCCAAGCTATTCAGGACCTTTCATATAAACTTTCTAGAAGCTATGGCAGTGCTCCTTACCTTAAAGAAAGTCTCCCCGCGTCACTCGATCCACATAAGATTGGTGACAGACAGCGAGGTGGTTGTGAGATGCTTGAATCGACAAGGGTCGAGGTCACCACCTCTCAACCAAGTGATGTTAGCCATTTTCCGATTGGCAGAAAAGAAGAAGTGGTACCTGTCGGCAGTTCACCTTCAAGGAGTCCGCAATGTGACAGCGGACGCTCTATCCAGGTTCACACCGATAGAGTCGGAATGGTCCTTAGACGCAGGATCATTTTCCTTCATTCTGAATCAAGTCCCAGAACTGCAAATAGACCTCTTTGCGACGAAAGACAACAAGAAGTTGCCCCTGTACGTGTCCCCGTACGAGGACCCCTTAGCGGAAGCAGTGGACGCAATGTCCCTCGACTGGAACAGGTGGTCCAGGATTTATCTGTTCCCTCCTCACAACCTTCTGTTGAGGGTCCTCAACAAACTGAGATCCTTCAAGGGGGTAGCGGCAATAGTGGCCCACAAGTGGGCGAACAGTATGTGGTTCCCCTTGGCGTTGGAACTACAGATGAAGTTCGTGCCGCTACCACATCCAGTTCTGACCCAGCGAGTCCAGAAGTCGACTGTCTGCGCTTCATTACAGAAAACCCAGACCCTGCAGCTCATGATTTTCTCGCCCTAGCGGTGAGAAAGCGTTTCGGGATTTCGAGAGCTAGCATAGACTTCCTAGAGGAATACAAGTGCAAATCGACTAGAAGGCAATATGAGTCATCTTGGAGAAAGTGGGTGGCCTTTGTAAAGGCAAAGAATCCGCAGGAGATCTCAACAGACTTCTGCTTATCTTTCTTCATCCACCTCCATGGCCAAGGATTGGCAGCTAACACGATTTCAGTATGTAAATCGGCTTTGATGAGACCCATTTTATTTGCCTTCCAGATCGACCTAGGTAACGAGATCTTTAATAAAGTTCCGAAAGCCTGCGCTAGGCTCAGACCTTCAGCACCTCCAAAGCCCATTTCATGGTCTTTAGACAAAGTTCTTCATTTCGCCTCCCTGTTGAGCAATGAAGAATGTGCGTTAAAGGATTTAACGCAAAAAGTTATTTTCCTATTTGCACTCGCGTCCGGGGCCAGGGTTAGTGAGATCGTAGCCCTCTCGAGAGAGGCAGGTCGTGTTCAGTTCCTGGATGGGGGGGAGCTGAACCTGTTTCCGGATCCTACGTTTCTCGCCAAGAATGAGTTACCCACCAACAGGTGGGGTCCCTGGAGAATCTGCCCTCTGAAAGAAGATGCATCTCTATGTCCAGTAGAATGCCTAAAGGTCTATCTTCGTAGAACTTCAGACTTCAAGGGTAGTCAACTATTCAGGGGAGAAACATCAGGCTCAAATTTATCTCTGAATCAACTCAGAGCGAAAATGACATATTTTATTCGCAGAGCGGATCCTGACAGTACACCCGCAGGTCACGATCCGAGGAAAGTTGCCTCATCCCTAAATTTCTTTAATTGTATGGATTTTGAACATCTCCGTTCATACACGGGCTGGAAATCTTCCAGGGTGTTCTTTCGCCACTATGCGAAGCAAGTAGAGGAACTTAAGAGATCTGTGGTAGCAGTGGGTCGTGTAGTTAACCCTACTGTTTAACTCTGCGAGGAACAGTGGTCTTAATTGGGACGATTAAGTCCAGGGTGAGTGTGTAGGTACATACTGTACTACAAACTAAAATGAGGGCACCAAGTGCCCATATAGACTGTTCCTTCCTTCAAAGGTGAACCTTGCATAAGTTCACACATGTGTGCCAAGCGTTTCTAACGCTAATGTGATTGATTTGTAATACAGATTTTTTATGACTTGATACCTTGGTATCTAATTAAAGTGGTGTTTAATGGTTTTTCTTTCAGATAAACAAGTTCTGTTTACTATCATACTTATGCTTAAAGTTTTGGGTTATCCCCTTTTATATAAATATATATATTTGTTGTTAACCTGTCTGTTTATTATCTGTCAATAAACTTGTTCTTGAGAACCTTGCGTCTCTTTCACCTGTGTCAATTTATTGGTATAATTGAGCATTTAATTCTATGTATCTTATCTGGGATAATTCTGATAGAATTGTTCTGTTTTGCAAGCTATGTTGCATTGGTTTATGTAAGTCCCCTAATGGGAGGACTTCGTCCCATAAAGGGACGAGGGCGGTTTTATTAGTTTCTTCCTATGCGGATATAAACCTTTGTCCAATACAAGTATTGTGCGGATGACTGGTCAATATATTGACGCAGTAGTTCTATACAAACTATGCTTTACTTAATATAGGGCGAGGCCACTATATTAGCTTGCCTGAGATTCATACATAGATATATGTACTCTTCGAGACTTTCCAGAGTCTAGTAGGACTCTTCCCTGTAGGGGGCAGGAAGCTCTAACATAGTTTATAGTTAGTTGAAAAGATGTATAACGGTAACATCTTAGGTCTCTAGGTCTAGTCGACCGGGAATAAATATCTCCGGGGAGTACGGCACGTTCTGAGAATCCACAGATACAGTAATGCTCTGGTACACTTCCATCAGGACGACATGGCTTGAGCCCAAAAAACGGATTTTGAGCGAAGCGAAAAATCTATTTTTGGGTGAGATAGCCATGTCGTCCTGATGGACCCGCCCTTGCCTTTCTAAGAAAGGACTGTAGGACCCCTCCCTACATACAGTATCTGTAGCACCTCGTGTACGCTACAAGGAATACAGATGGCGCCAGGATTGGCGCCAGGCACGCATACGAATCGGGGGATTGGGAGGCCTTGGGAGCGGCTCCCCCTTTTTTCTTCCCGAATTCGTATCTCGTCAATCTTCCTCCTACGAGACGAATCTCTATTTAGGTAGTAGATTGCCATGTGACGTGTCTAGAATACGTCCTCTGATATGTCGCGATATCCCTTTCACGAGGGATACTCGCTCCAGGAGTTAGAATTCTGGTACCTTAAGGTAAATTCTCTGGGAATATCGCCGTAGTTGTAATATACCCTAGGAAGCTACCCTATAGGAACTTCCATCAGGACGACATGGCTATCTCACCCAAAAATAGATTTTTCGCTTCGCTCAAAATCCGTTATATATATATATATATATATATATATATATGTATATATATATATATATATATATATATATATATATATATATATATATATATATATATATATATATATATATATATATATATATATATATATATATTTGTGTGTGTATATGAATTCGGGTGTGAGTGTATATGGTGTATGTATGTAGGTGACGAGAAAGAATTCTTCCTTTGAAAATAACCATCCATATAGACAATTAAAAATATAAATAACTCGTGTAAAAAATTCCATTGAATTTATCATGTACTGGAACTAAAATATATATGTATTCTACTTCGTAAAACTCAGAAAAGCTATTAGGAAGCCCTCTCTATGCGGTGCTTGACATCAACATGTTGATCACAAGGCCACCATCAAAAACGTCTCTCCAGATATTGAGTGTCAGTCAAGAACCCTTCGTTTTAAACTACGATGCATTGAATGGTTATGGGGTATGACATGTTGTGTTTTTATCATTTTACTGGTAAGTGATATTTAGTTCATTATGTAATCAATGATAAGGACAACAATGATAATTTACGATTTGTTATCATTATTATTTTAATTCTATCATTATTACTTCCTGGAAAAGCTAAGAAAGAAAATGACATGCAATCATAAACTATAAAACAAGTAAATAGTGAAAGGCTATTTATACAATTCCTGAATATCATTGTATATCTTGAAAGGATACACTGCACATTTCAGCCGTTGCAATATTTGTCTATAGCTTTTGTCTAGTTTCATTTCAGGTACATCTCTCTCTCTCTCTCTCTCTCTCTCTCTCTCTCTCTCTCTCTCTCTCTCTCTCTCTCTCTCTCTCTCTTTTAAGATATGTATATATGTATATATATATATATATATATATATATATATATATATATATATATATATATATATATATATATATATATATGTATATATATGTATATATATGTATATATATATATGTACACACACGCACACACACACACACACACATATATATATATATATATATATATATATATATATATATATATATATATATATATATATATATATATATATTTGGGCTCAAGCCATGTCGTCCTGATGGAAGTTCCTATAGGGTAGCTTCCTAGGGTATATTACAACTACGGCGATATTCCCAGAGAATTTACCTTAAGGTACCAGAATTCTAACTCCTGGAGCGAGTATCCCTCGTGAAAGGGATATCGCGACATATCAGAGGACGTATTCTAGACACGTCACATGGCAATCTACATCCTGGACAGAGATTTCGTCTCGTAGGAGGTGATTGGCGAGATACGAATTCGGGAAAGAAAAAGGGGAGCCGCTCCCAAGGCTTCCCTATCCCCCGATTCGTATGCGTGCCTGGCGCCAATCCTGGCGCCATCTGTATTCCTTTTTGCGTAGCTTAACAACTCGGTGTTTTTTCCTGTTTTTCTCGCAAATCTTGGATTTATTCTACTTTTCATGGCTTCTCCGTCTTCGTCGGCCTCTGATAAGTTGAGTATAGTGTCTTTTATGTATAAATGTAGGCTCTTGGTAAAATTTTGAGTGATTAATAGGATTAATCTTTGATACAAGAGCCGTAGCCTACCAGAGGCGTCTTGGACGCTGTCGCTCGCTAGGTATAAATTAGTTAGTCAGAGCGACATTCCTGGTTGTTTTGCTTTAATAAATTTTAGCTATTTAGCATTACATAGGATTTCCTTTCGTGCTTAGTATTATTTGGCGAAGTATTCGCCATTCTGGCCTACGCTAGGCCATGTAGCCTAGTCGTTTGGTCCTAGTACTTCATGCATGATTATGGTTTTTCCGAGTGTAATTAAAATTTTATTGAAGCTTTAGGCTATATTTTATACATTTTAGACTGTGTGGAATATTTCCAAGATAGTGTACGAGTGAGTTTCGGTGATTTAGGTAATCGATTCTCTTGGTGCCTAGGCTAGTAGCTTATGGAGCCTTAGTATACTTTATCATACTCCCCGGTTGCTTCTTTTCTTCGGAGAAGGTATGCAATCCCTTTCCCTCTGTTTAAGCCTTGGGCTTATCCGTAAGTGGTTTTTTCCGAATTTATTTTCGATAAAACTATACTAGGGTGTTACTGTACCTTCCTGTTCCTGTAGTTATGGTTCAAGAGGGACAGAACAACAGAGTTTTTTAGTCTGAGTCTGTGTTGTCTGGCTTGGGGCTGAGTCCCCCTCGCTGACCTAACACAGACAAAGGGAGCTTAGCTCCCTTAGGTCACTACCGAAGGTTTCTGTGGATATGATTCCTTCTTTTGTGATCTACCAGACTAGTCCTTGTTGCTGTTCTCGGGGGAGGATAAGTTCTTTCCTTGGGAGTAGCAACGCCTTCCTTGCTTTGGTGCTCTGGGAGCTGGCAAGTATTGCTGGCCTTCCCCCTTAGATCTCCCTTAGGCTAAGATAAGTTTCTTGGCTGCGGGTGATCTGTCACTTTAATAAAGTTCCGAAAGCCTGCGCTAGGCTCAGACCTTCAGCACCTCCAAAGCCCATCTCATGGTCTTTAGACAAAGTTCTTCATTTCGCCTCCCTGTTGAGCAATGAAGAATGTGCGTTGAAGGATTTGACGCAGAAAGTTATTTTCCTATTTGCACTCGCGTCCGGGGCCAGGGTTAGTGAGATCGTAGCCCTCTCAAGAGATGCAGGTCGTGTTCAGTTCCTGGATGGGGGGGATCTGAACCTGTTTCCGGATCCTACGTTTCTCGCCAAGAATGAGTTACCCACCAACAGGTGGGGTCCCTGGAGAATCTGCCCTCTGAAAGAAGATGCATCTCTATGTCCAGTAGAATGCCTAAAGGTCTATCTTCGTAGAACTTCAGACTTCAAGGGTGGTCAACTATTCAGGGGAGAAACATCAGGCTCAAATTTATCTCTGAATCAACTCAGAGCGAAAATCACATATTTTATTCGCAGAGCGGATCCTGACAGTACACCCGCAGGTCATGATCCGAGGAAAGTTGCCTCATCCCTAAATTTCTTTAATTGTATGGATTTTGAACATCTCCGCTCATACACGGGCTGGAAGTCTTCCAGGGTGTTCTTTCGCCACTATGCGAAGCAAGTACAGGAACTTAAGAGATCTGTGGTAGCAGTGGGTCGTGTAGTTAACCCTACTGTTTAACTCTGCGAGGAACAGTGGTCTTAATTGGGACGATTAAGTCCAGGGTGAGTGTGTAGGTACATACTGTACTACAAACTAAATGAGGGTACCAAGTGCCCACATAGACTGTTCCTTCTTTCAAAGGTGAACCTAGCATAAGTTCAGACATGTGTGCCGAGCGTTTCTAACGCTAATGTGAGTGATTTGTAATACAGACTTTTATGACTTGATACCTCGGTATCTTATTAAAGTGGCGTTTAATGGTTTTTCTTTCAGATAAACAAGTTCTGTTTACTATCATACTTATGCTTAAAGTTTTGGGTTATCCTCTTTTATATATATATATATATATATATATATATATATATATATATATATATATATATATATATATATATATATATATATATATATATATATATATATATATATATATATATATATTTGTTGTTAACCTGTCTGTTTATTGTCTGTCAATAAACTTG
>NC_090738.1:79402493-79404993 GCF_036898095.1 Palaemon carinicauda
CCAACCCCCCCCCCCCACTCTCGCAACATATCTTGCTATTTTTTGCTTTCCCAGCTAAACAACCTCCTAATTACTATACAAAAAAAGGAGAGATGAAGGACTGCATAATTTTGTAGTAAATGGAGAGCGTGCTCTTGTAAACAAATACCTCAGACAGTGACGTTTTGAAAAGTCTATTTTTTCCTGATTAAATAAATTAAGGACAATCGTATGTAACCAGTCCTCATAATGCATATCTAAATGTTCCCAGGTTAAACTACAAGGCCGTTTACGACTCAATTTAAACTAACACTCAAAGTCATGAAACATTATTAATCTATCTTAACAAACATATGTTATGATTTTGATGAATATGTCATAGTTTCTCAGCTGGGATTTCCACATGATAGAGATATGAAATTATGCACTCTCGTTTTGTGTACTATAAATGTTCTAAAAATATGCTATGAAATTTGAGACAACAAGTGAAAAAAAACTAATTGAATTATGAAAAGCACCTCAGCCAGTTACGTAAATTCTAGTGAAAACATTACAAACAATTTTTCCAAAGCTTATAAATTTACTCTAATCTTATGTGAACAAGGAAGAGAAGAAAAGCATAAGAATCGATTTATTGAATCTGTGGTATACAGCTGGGCTGAATATCTATATTTTTTCTCTCCCAAAGGGTGACAAAAAAGGCCGATGCTTCAGATATCAGATTATAAAGTGCTTCACTTTTTTATCCTTATCGATGCTCTTAAATTCTACATTTTTGTTGCTCAAGAGAGTCGTGTGGGGGAAGAATTTATAGATGAAAAGAAAATGAGTCTAACATTTATCACTTTCTACAAAAGATTATCCTTGAGAATATTCCAGGTGTCTATCTTTTCAATGAGATTTATATTCTTTTTCATGGCTCCTATTTCTTTATATAACAAAAGATATTTTCAATTAATTTATCATCACTTTATCTAAACAAAATTTTTCTTTTTTAATTAGATCTTAGTTTAGTGGAGAATAGAAGTTTTGTGATATTGAGATAATTTTGTGGTAATATGAACACGATATGGCGTATTAAGTGTCTGTATGTTTATGGCATTATCTATTTTTTTGTTGCAGAGGTTTACGTATACAAAAGCAGATGTTCGTGGTTCTTGATCCCATGTAATTGTTCATATCAATGAGTCAGCTTGTAAAAGAATTAAGAAAAACTTGAGAACTATACACCAATCTATCTACTATCTATCTATCTATCTATCTATCTATCTAGATGAATGATATTTTTCGATCCATCTAGGTATCTATTTATTCCTAACAAAATTGTTGTCCTTGAAACTGTACCATAACATTGCCCTTTACACTTCAATGGATATCAGTTTCTCAATAGTTGACTATGTGTAAGTAAAGAACAATGGGTCCGCAAAAGAATCCTTGTCCCCTTTGGGATGCACCCACACTCTTGAACAATCCTTCATAGTCAATTCCCCCCCCACCCCCTATTCTTCTCTTCCTCCTTCCAGCATCCTTAGAAGGGGCCCAAGGATGCTTGGGGAACGCACACGCTGAAGGCAGTGCTTTCAAGCGTAACCAACTCAAGCACATTTTTACGTAACCTCTCCTTTTTGGCACATCGTCCTCAATGTTATTGTGGCAAAGTTACTACAACACCGTTTCTCAACATATTTTTTTTTTTCACTTGATTGGATGGATGCCGGTGAAGACAGACGGCTGTATAACCATATGCCTTTCTATAACATTGCAACAGGCCTTACAGATCTCTTCCACGAGTTAACAAGTTTATATGAAAAAGGATCTATTTAGAATTTATTTTAATATCCAATCTATTTTTTGTTTTTGTGTGAGTAAGAATTTAGAATGAACATGGAATAATAATTTTAGTTAACATTTATTTATTTCTCGATGAAGGATTGTAATGGTATGTAAACTTCTGTTTAACAAAGCATTACACTACATACAATATATTCGATACCAAACGCAAAAGCAGACACTCGCATATACACATTCACACAAACATACACAAACACAGACACACAGACACACGCACACATATATGTGTATGTGTGTTTGTATCTGTGTGAGTGTATATATAGTTTGGCTCTATACATTATATACAGTTTGCTTACATATACACCGAAAAGTCTGGCCTATTCATTTCACAATCTCCTCTGCCCCCAAACACCTGACGAAATTGAGATGATCAAACAATTACTCCTCGTCAACTTCACTGTAATTATTGAGTGGCTACTTTTCTTTGGGTAAGGGTAGAAGGTAGCCTTTAGTTATAGTAATTAGCTCTTCTAGGAGAATGCTATTCCAAAATCAAACATTTATTTTCCAGTCTTGGCTAGTGCCATAGCCTTTCTACCATGATCTTGCGCTGTCTAGGGTGAGAGACATATTGCTTGAGAGTATAATAACAATTACTATTCTATGTATTACATTATTTCCTTTATTACTGTGTTATTTTTGCTTTTGGAACAAGCATCCTCCATTTCTA
>NC_090738.1:79419993-79423584 GCF_036898095.1 Palaemon carinicauda
TCTTGCCTTTTAATAAGAGACACGAAGGAAAAACAAGGGAAAAATAGTTTGGAACATATCTATATTGAAACAGTGGGTGTGAAGTAAAACCAGAAATTACATTGATATTATATTTCATACTTAAGAAAGTAAAAAGAAAAAAAAGTATAATATATCAGATAAATTAATAAATTTATCTTCAATATTTGATTTATCAAAATAAGTATAATTTCAAAACCATATTAATCATTTGCAAACTGGGGAGATATTTCTAAATGTAACTAAAGGTTATTTTTCATATGGCTCATATTGAAAAGGTTATCATTGATAAATACAAAAGAAAAAATAACTATATTATGGTAACAGAGGGCAAAGATTTAATTCCATATTTTTTTTGTTTGTTGAAATAAATACATACAAATGGAGAGAGAGAGAGAGAGAGAGAGAAGAGAGAGAGGAGAGAGAGAGAGAGAGGAGAGAGAGAGAGAGAGAGAACCATATGGTTTATATATTGATTAATAATCAAGATTCCTCAAAAATAGTATAAGAGGGTATAACTTAAGGCACTAGCTGTAATTTTAAAAGGACCTTTTGGACGGAGGGGATAGTTAGTGTTTGATGAAATATCATCTTTACATATAAGCAAGAAAAATATATATTGGTGTTTGGGATCTATGACTGAAAAGTAGAATGACCTTATTTTCCTGCATTAAAAGATACTTCTTCGTAATAAGCCAAAACTTAAAAATTGTGCTCTTAAAAAGTTTATTTTTATTAATAAGGCAATGTCTCATATGCTGCCTGTTAATCAATTGATAATATATAATAATAATAATAATAAATAATAATAATTATAATAATAATAATAATAATAATAATAATAATAATACTGCTGCTACCGCTACTACTACTACTACTACTACTACTACTACTACTACTACTACTACTAATAATAATAATAATAATAATGATAATAATAATAGTAATAATAAGGACGAGAAAAAATAAAGATAAATAATTCCTAATTATCAGTTCCTGCCTTCACACTTTTCCTTATTTTAACTTTTTCTTATTTTTTTTCTTTGCCTATATTTTTTTGACTTTGATGCTACTTAGTGTTATACATTTCAATAGATAAGATGTTTGTAGATAATTTTTGATAGATAAATTCCTCTTTATTATATCTTGCCATATTATAAGTCGAATGAGTTTGCTTTTAAATCATAAGTAAAATTATAATTACACAAGAATATTAAGTAGGGAACCTTTTTTAGGTTACACAACACAAAAGAAAAAAAAATTGAAAAAAAATATATCAGTTTATGTTTTTAGAAACTAACTCGGTGTATAAATCTTATTTTTCTTAGATTTCTGAATAACTTTTTATCAATTTTTCCTTATAGTTATTTCCATATATCAAGGCAAGTAAATCTATCTACAATGACATTTCTCAAAACACAGTATTTACAGAGATAATTTTATTGCAATTTTTTTTTATAAGAAAAACAATCGTATAATTTTTTACCACTCATTAGCATAGATCTCACCAAAAATAACCGGCAAAATTAATATCTCTTAGTTCCTTAATTCGTTTGATCTCTCTTTAAACGTTCAAGGAATCTCAGGGATACTGAGATTCGCAGCCGATCATGAGAACGTTTATGCTGTGTTTTTTTTTTCCATCAATCTCTCTTTGTAATTTGATTTTTGTCTTATTCACCAAAGATTAAATACGAGTTTTCCAGAACTCTAACGCTTAAAGGTTTTGTTCTTATCATGGCTCATTCCATATCATATAAAAAGTTCGCACACATGTGCAATATTATATTCATAAATGCACAAAAACATAAAACCTTCACAGACATAATAAATCATGCACATGTTTTCAGTGTATAATATCTGGTAAAGTTATCTCATTTTATATAATGTATATTTTTGACCTGTAGGGATCCTGAAGATAATAAGGTATTTATTATTATTATTATTATTATTATTATTATTATTATTATTAGTATTATTATTATTATTATTATATTATTATATTATTATTATCATTATTATTATTATTTGTATTATTATTATTAGTTGCTAAGCTATAACCCTATTTGGAAAAGCAGGATGCTATAAGCCCATGGGCTTCAACAAGGAAAATAACCCAGTGAACGAAGGAAAAAAAAAAGGAAAAGAAATTTTTTTATGAAGAGTACCATTAAGATAAATATTTCCTATATAAATAATGATAACTTTAACAAACAAGAGGAAGAGAAATATTATAGAATAGTATGCTCGAGTGCACCCTCAAGTAAGAGAACCATGTACAGAGGCTACGGTACCACCCAAGACTAGAAAACAATGTATTGACATGAACGTGTTCTCCTAGAAGGCTGATTACCGTAGCTAAAGAGTCTCTTCTACCCTTACCAATACGAAAGCGGCCACTGAACAATACAGTGTAGTAAACCCTTGAGGTGAACAAGCTTTGTTTGGTATATGTGTTGTTAGGTTGTATAAGAACAGAAAAGAATCATGTAAAGAATAGGCCAGACTTTTCAGTGTATGTGTAGAAAAAGGGGAAACAAACCATAACCAGATACAAGGATCCAATACAGTACTGTCTTTCTATACGATAGACTCTATAACTCTCTAGCATTAATATGATAAAACATCAATATAACTCTCGTCCACCGTTTGCTTACGTGCACATATAGTAAAAAAATAATAATCCTGCAGGTGAGAATTTAATATATATAAAAAAAGAATAAACGTAGTCAATGTAATATATGGAAGAACTAATGATTCGATCATATTTCGTTACAATTACTCAATTAATTTTGTAGTGTTCTGGATTTATTGGAGTTTGATGATAAACCTGATATTCCCAATTCCATTTCGGTTAATATTACTTTCTCATTTGTGTTGGAATAGCAAGAATTATAAGTTTAATTGACTTTCTTCACCCTGAACCATTTCAGTGCGATCTATTAATTTTAAAACCTTTGGAGTAGAATTAATTCCTATTTACTTTCCTGTGCATGAAATATAAAACCCCAGAATATATATGAAAATAGTATCGAGATAGCCATTACATGAGAATCATATTATTACTATTGTACGAGTAGTTTGGTAATGGATTATATATACGAATACCTGCTGCTTTTTTTTTTATTTTGGATTCACTAAATTGTATATGTAAATTGCTTAACAATGAAAAGAGAACTGACAAAAAATAAATGACAAATAATGATATATTTGACATTCATATGGCTTTAAAAATGAATACTAATATCTAGAGCGCTACTAGACATCATTCTTTATACAATTCAAATAAGATAACTTTTATACATTAATTATATATAGATTAAGACAATGTTAGAACATTCACAATTATTCAGAGGTTAAAAGATATTATTGGAAAGCGTACGAAAGCCTCATTAAATGTCAAATTTATCTATTCTTAATGTAGGCATGGAGTTTATATCTCAAATTAAACGAAACACATATAAAAACTTGAAACATATTAGTATTAGGATTATATCTTCATGTACAAGTGTTAAATTGGAAAAGTTATTTCATTTGCTCAAATTTGGTTTGCAATTAAACTTCAGTGTGGTA
>NC_090738.1:79424084-79429084 GCF_036898095.1 Palaemon carinicauda
CAGCAGTCATTTTGCTAATTTTTTGTGGAGACAGCAACAAGAACAAACTCAACAGCACAAGGTACGGTGTTGACCGTGCAAGGATTTACACGGAGGGGAAAAGACGCTCTAGCCTTACGCAAGAGTCTAATGGAAGGAAGGATGAAGATGGAGCTGGGGAAAATGCACACAGGCTGCAAAAAAATACCCTTCGAGAAAGAATTATCACCAAATATAGCAAGCCTTGCGAGTAATTGAACAGGAGCCTAACTTGAAAACCAGCGCCACGAAAATGGGTTAGCTTAGGCTGTCCGGTTATAATGCATCCAAACAAGTAATGATATATATGACAACTGTACTACACAATAAAAAATGGAATCACCACTATACAGTAGGTGATCCTCTGGGCTAGTCAGGGAAAAATGAGGTCACAACTATGGGTGACACTATGCTGGACGAAATAAAATGGAATCACAACTATGGGTGAACCTTTATACTAGTCATAAAAAGAAATGGAATCACCACAATGGGTGAATGTCTATGCTAGTACAAAAAAAAAATGTAATCACAACAATGGTGAACCTCTATGCTAGTCTTTTGAAAAAATGAAATCACAACAATGGGTGAATCTCTATGCTAGTCATAAAAAAATGGAATCACAACAATGGGTGAATCTTTATGCTAGTCTTTAAAAAATTGGAATCACAACAATGGGGGAATCTCTATGCTAGTCAAAGGAAAAAAAATGGAATCTCCACGATGTGTGACCCCTCCTATGCTAGTCTTAAGGAAAAAAAAATGGAATCTCCACGATGTGTGACCTCCTATGCTAGTCTTCAGGAAATAAATTGGAATCTCCACGATGTGTGACCCTCCTATGCTAGTCTTAAGGAAAAAAAATTGGAATCTCCACGATGTGTGACCTCCTATGCTAGTCTTAAGGAAAAAAATGGAATCTCCACGATGTGTGACCCTCCTATGCTAGTCTTAAGGAAAAAATTTGGAATCTCCACGATGTGTGACCTCCTATGCTAGTCTTAAGGAAAAAAATGGAATCTCCACGATGTGTGACCCTCCTATGCTAGTCTTAAGGAAAAAAATGGAATCTCCACGATGTGTGACCCTCCTATGCTAGTCTTAAGGAAAAAAAATTGGAATCTCCACGATGTGTGACCCTCCTATGCTAGTCTTAAGGAAAAAAATGGAATCTCCACGATGTGTGACCCTCCTATGCTAGTCTTAAGGAAAAAATTTGGAATCTCCACGATGTGTGACCCTCCTATGCTAGTCTTGAGGAAAAAAATGGAATCTCCACGATTTGTGACCCTCCTATGCTAGTCTTAAGGAAAAAAATTGGAATCTCCACGATGTGTGACCCTCCTATGCTAGTCTTAAGGAAAAAATGGAATCTCCACGATGTGTGACCCTCCCATGCTAGTCTTAAGGAAAAAAATTGGAATCTCCACGATGTGTGACCCTCCTATGCTAGTCTTTAAGGAAAAAAATGGAATCTCCACGATGTGTGACCCTCCTATGCTAGTCTTTAAGGAAAAAAATGGAATCTCCACGATGTGTGACCCTCCTATGCTAGACTTAAGGAAAAAAAGTGGAATCTCCACGATGTGTGACCCTCCTATGCTAGTCTTAAGGGAAAAAATGGAATCTCCACGATGTGTGACCCTCCTATGCTAGACTTAAGGAAAAAAGTGGAATCTCCACGATGTGTGACCCTCCCTATGCTAGTCTTTAAGGAAAAAAATGGAATCTCCACGATGTGTGGACCCTCCTATGCTAGTCTTTAAGGAAAAAAATGGAATCTCCACGATGTGTGACCCTCCTATGCTAGTCTTAAGGAAAAAAATTGGAATCACCACGATGTGTGACCCTCCTATGCTAGTCTTAAGGAAAAAAATGGAATCTCCACGATGTGTGACCCTCCCATGCTAGTCTTAAGGAAAAAAATTGGAATCTCCACGATGTGTGACCCTCCTATGCTAGTCTTTAAGGAAAAAAATGGAATCTCCACGATGTGTGACCCTCCTATGCTAGTCTTTAAGGAAAAAAATGGAATCTCCACGATGTGTGACCCTCCTATGCTAGACTTAAGGAAAAAAAGTGGAATCTCCACGATGTGTGACCCTCCTATGCTAGTCTTAAGGGAAAAAATGGAATCTCCACGATGTGTGACCCTCCCATGCTAGTCTTAAGGAAAAAAATTGGAATCTCCACGATGTGTGACCCTCCTATGCTAGTCTTTAAGGAAAAAAATGGAATCTCCACGATGTGTGACCCTCCTATGCTAGTCTTTAAGGATAAAAATGGAATCTCCACGATGTGTGACCCTCCTATGCTAGACTTAAGGAAAAAAAAGTGGAATCTCCACGATGTGTGACCCTCCTATGCTAGTCTTAAGGGAAAAAATGGAATCTCCACGATGTGTGACCCTCCCATGCTAGTCTTAAGGAAAAAAAATGGAATCTCCACGATGTGTGACCCTCCTATGCTAGTCTTTAAGGAAAAAAATGGAATCTCCACGATGTGTGACCCTCCTATGCTAGACTTAAGGAAAAAAAGTGGAATCTCCACGATGTGTGACCCTCCTATGCTAGTCTTAAGGGAAAAAATGGAATCTCCACGATGTGTGACCCTCCTATGCTAGTCTTAAGGGAAAAAATGGAATCTCCACGATGTGTGACCCTCCTGTGCCAGTCATAAGGGAAAAAAATGGAATCTCCACGATGTGTGACCCTCCTATGCTAGTCTTAAGGAAAAAAATGGAATCTCCACGATGTGTGGACCCTCCTATGCTAGAGTTAAGGAAAAAAATGGAATCTCTACGATGTGTGACCCTCCTATGCTAGACTTAAGGAAAAAAATGGAATCTCCACTATGTGTGACCCTCCTATGCTAGTCTTAAGGGAAAAAAATGGAATCTCCACGATGTGTAACCCAACTATACTAGACTTAAGGAAAAAAAATGGAATCTCCACGATGTGTGACCCTCCTATGCTAGTCTTAAGGAAAAAAAATGGAATCTCCACGATGTGTGACCCTCCTATGCTGATCTTTAAGGAAAAAAATGGAATTGTAAAAATGTGTGGGTGCGTTCTTGCAACACCACCACTTGCAACTCTGTGACTTTAAAGCAAGTTTGTATTTATACTTAAAGTATAACAAATTAAAATAAAACAGACAATGTCACTGAGATTGCTTAATGCTTCGTTAAAACATCAGCCCCTTTACATACTTTCCCTTTAGAAGAAAAATGAATTTAATAAATTACACTCCCAAATATTTTATGTTAATGATCCTATACCCTGACTGAAAAAATTTAAATTAAATGTGACATCATAAGTCCTTTATCTTTAGGTTAACCATATTACACAGTCTAACGAAAATTAACCCCTTCAAAATAATGTACATAAAAATAATATCCCACGAGAAAGTAATAAAAAGAAATTACATACCCTTACTTGTCAAAAGGAAAAATTGAGATAAAGAATGCCACGTGTCCTTACGGTTACCAACACAGGAAATTAACACGTGTTTTAGTCTACCACGGTTTCTTCCTAAAATTTCGTAAATTTCAATTCACTTAGTTTTAACACGAAATTAAACAATCACTCACTGCACAATATATGTGAATGAAAAATTTATCCCTATCAATAATGTACATGAAAATAATATCCCACGAAAGTAATAAAATGAAATTAAGAACCCTTACTATCAAAAGAAAACAAAATCGAAATAAGGAACGCCACGTGGTGTTACCGTTACTCTACTGAATTATGCCTCACTGCCGTAAAACGTTTACGTGAATCAATCGTAAGACAAAAGTTCCGATATGAGACTAGTCTGTATCCTAGCACTAAAGATAAATGATAAAATATTCCATGCACAAAATTAAACGATTGATGTGCGTGAATATAACGAAATTCGACTAAAATCTCGGGTCTGCATAGAATTGGTAAACAATTGACAAAGATAATAATAACAGACAATATACCTTGGCTTCGTTCGGAAACACGGCGGCGGGCTGAGTTATACCAAGTTGGCCATGTTTTGAAATGAACACGTGCTCAGCCTGCCACGCTTTTTGTCCTAAAATTTCGGAAGTTTCACTTCACTTATTTTCTTTTTTAAACACAAAATAACACAATAAGACATTTACCTAATGCAAAATGTTTTAATAAATGGTAAATTTTAACACTGTGATAATAAACACTCAGAAAAAAACAGAACACAAATTATTCTCATGCGGTGGGCTATCCTGCTAAACAATCGGACTAAAATCTCCCACGTGGTTTTCAAAACAAAAGGGTTCGCGGTGACTGCGAACACACGCACTAATAAACACAAAACTTTAACAATGAGAATAGAATGCTTTTGCTGTTTTCTTCCACGGTTCCAACTCCAGTGATAATATAATTTACTTGAAATGAAATTGGGGTTCGTCAAGTCGCTAAAGACAGAAAAAGGGGGGGAATTTGACATTGATAAAATTAATTTGAAATTACTGTCTTAGCGAATCCCTGGCATTTGGTCGCCAATATGTTACGGGCCACTGGTTCGAGTCCGGCTTGCTTAAGGGACTCAGGGGCCATAACAAAACAAATAACAATGGTAGGTCGCCAGTCAACAATGATACAAGGAATACTGACAAAATTATATATTTACAATAACACTTAAATAAAAATTAATAAAAGAAAGGGGAGCACAACAGGTAACTATTTTAATTTATGCCACGAGGAGCTTCGTGTGGAGTTTGGTTGGCCGTGGATGAAACGACAGCACAGCAATCACCGTTCCCTGGAAGCGGGAAATAAATTGAATTATTAACAGCACACTTACTTCTACCGGCGGGGAACACGATGAAGTCGTGTGGTTAAAACCTTTAAGCAAATTAAATGAAAATGCAAAACTTAGGGATTTAAACGTTACACATGGGAATCAACACTGTCACAGGGTGAAATAATTAAACTAGGACTAAACGGTACACATGGTCTGGGTATAGGGGATAG
>NC_090738.1:79439084-79441584 GCF_036898095.1 Palaemon carinicauda
GTTATTATTATTATTATCATTATTATTATTATTATTATTATTATTATTATTATTATTATTATTATTATTATTATTATTATTATTATTATTATTATTATTATTATTATTATTATTATTATTATTAAAATCTTTATCATTATTCAAATTAATAAAATTATATATTATTAAAAGTACTAAATTATTAATCTTATTATTATTATTAAAATTATCGAAATCATTATTATTAGTGTTATTAAAGTTGTTGAAATTATGTTTCAATATTATTGATGTTTTTGAAATTATTGATATTATAATTATGTATAAAATTATTAAGATTATAATTACTATAAAAATTTCTCAAATATTTATTATTATTATTATTATTATTATTATTATTATTATTATTATTATTATTATTATTATTATTATTAATGAAATTACCATTATTAAAATTAGTGGAATTAATATTATTAAAATTAGTAGAAAAATGATTATCGATATTATTAAAATAATAATTGTTATCAAAATATTGAAATTACTAGAATTATCAGAATTATAAAAAGCTCATTATTACAATTACTAAAATTAATTTTTAACAAAAATATTAAAATTATTATTATTAACATTATTGAAATTATTATTTTTGGATTATTAAAATGTTTAAAATTATCAAATATTTTTATCATATTAGAATTATCATTATATTAAAATTATCATATTTAAATCATTATTATATTAAAATTATTTTTAGATTAATTTTATTATAATACTTATTTTTTATAATTATCAAAATTATCAAAATTATTAATATATTTTAATATATTAAAATTATTGAATTTTTTTCAATTGATGAAAATGATTACAATTATTAATAATATTTGAATTATTTATTTTTTAAACCATTATATCAATATTATTAATGCATCAAAACTTTATTCAAATTAAAATTATCATTATATTGAAATAATTTTTCATACTAAAATTAAACAAATTATTAGAATTATCGTGAAAATTATTATAAAATGATTAAAATTGATAACTTTACTAAAATTATTAAGATTGTTATTATGTTAATATTGGTTATATATTCAGTTTACTATCTAATGAAAATATTATTATAACAAAATTATTATCATACTGAAAGGATAAAAATTATTATTATAATAAAATTATTATATTAATTTATTTATAACTATTAGAATTATTAAATTTTTTTATGAAAATTATTAAAATCAAAACTTATTAAAATTATTATAAAATTATCATTATATCAAAATCATTATCTTATAAAAATTAAGACGTTATTAAAAAAATATTTTGTTGAAATTATTATTATATTGAAATTAATTTCATAATAAAATTATCATTATATTAAAATTGATGAAATTTTAATGCTAATAAATTTCTGTTATATTATGTTATCTTTATAGTAAAATTGTTAATATATACATGTTATTGATATTATTAGAATTATAGAAATTATTAAAAATACTATTAAGATTAATATCATTAAAATTATTAAGATTATCAAAATAATTATTGTATTAATATTATTATAATTAAAATTATTAAGATTATCAAAATAATTATTGTATCAAAATGATTATTATATTAAAACGATTACTATATCAAAAATATTTCTATATTAGGATTATTATATTGATAATATTTTCATATAAAGATTATTTTAATTATCATAATTAAATGATTACTATAATAAATCTAAATTTTTATTAGATTATTATTATATTAAAATTTATAACATATTGAATTTAAGATTATAAAATTATCTTAACTAATAAAATTATTTAAATTAATAAAATTATCCAAATAGTCAAAATTATTATTATTATTATTATTATTATTATTAGTATTATTATAAAAATTGTCAAAATTATTATTATCTAATTTACTTATATAATTAAAATTATGAAAACATTTAAGCTGATTAAATTCATTATTATGTTTAAATTGTTATTATCATGATTTTCCAATTATTAAAATGATTAAAATTATTCAAATTATTAAAATGATTATTATTAAAATGATTGAAATTATTATTATCAAATCATTAAAACCATGATCATTACCAAAATTAATAAAACTATTATTATTAACTAGAATGTTATTATTATTATTATTTTTGATAGTATTAATATTTTTATTATCATTATATTATTATTATTATTATTATTATTATTATTATTATTATTATTATTATTTTTATTAATAAAATTATTAAAATGATTATTATTATGAAAATCATTAAAATAATAAATGGTATTATAATTACAAAAATGATTATTTTTTAATAAAGGAACTTGAATAATAATTACACTGGTTTACAAAGAAAATGAGGAAAGCACAAAAATAACCTTTTTTACCTAATTTGGGGTGCTGAATTCAAATTTGAAATCCGTTTTTACTCATCACCTCTAGTTTTTTTTTTAGATACGCATAATGCGCATTTTGTGCATATACGGTTCATAAAGGCGTATATTCATTCAGGGTTAATTCTAAT
>NC_090738.1:79461525-79466525 GCF_036898095.1 Palaemon carinicauda
ACAGAGTAAAAACAGAAACACAGAATAACAGTGAAAGGGCTTGGAGCGAATATAGAGAAACAAATTAATTCAATAATAATTATAATAATAATAATAGAAAAATATATAATAATAATGATAATAATAATAATAATAATAATAGAACGAACAAGACACCTACCCACAGCGGTACCGTAAGGAGAACTGACATGAAAAATTGTTATGGAAGGCAGTGTAAACAAAACAACAGGTAATTAGGCAATAAACAATTGGGTGGAAGACGACTGGTGGTTAAGAGAAGGTACAGTTAGCTTAATCATTATTGATTCAAGGGTGGTTAGTTCATCTATATGTCGGGTTCTTCCTATTATATTAAAATGACTGTTATCTATGTGTGTTTTGCAACTTTTACTGTGATTTCTTATGTTTGATTGTTCTGGATTTGATAGTCGACAACCCGTTCTATAGCTAATTCCCTGATGAGAGGAAACTCGGACTTTTAGCAGCCTCCTGGTGCAACCGATGTAAGTGCCGAGATCACATCTGGGACAATTATACTTATAAACGACACCGGAGGCAAACAGGGGGCTGATCTTATCCTTGACTTGGAAGAGTGAGCCGATAGTTCGGGGGTTTATGGGAATTAGTTTTAAATTAAGGGCAGGCAATTGCTCACTGAATAGGTTAATGCATTTTTTCCTAAATTTATTATTATGGAGAAAGGGAAATCTAGCAAACATACGGAGCTTGGGGACATTGTGGACTATTGGGGTTGGATTGAATTTCAGATTAAGTAGCTTATTAAGGGATCTATGAAAAATTGCTGGAGGGAAATAATTATCCTTAAAGTAATCAGCAAGGAAAGTCACTTCAGTATGAAAGGTAGACCAGCTTGATGTCAGATTAATGGCTCTATGGAGGAGAGTTGACACGGAATTCAGTTTAAAGTTAAAAAAACATGAGCTATAAAAATTGGTCCCCAGGCCAGTAAAGGTGCTCTTTCTATAAATACCAGTATGAAAGCCAGACTCGTCCTTGGATATCCTCACATCAAGGAACGGAAGTGAATTCTGTGTCTCTGTTTCAACCGTAAATCTAATGTTATGGTGTTGGTTGTTTAAAAACTCAAGAAAGGTATCAACATGGTAATTACATCTGAACAAGGCGAAAGTGTCATCTATGTAGCGTCTATAAAAGAGTGGGCGGAAATTAGGTGGGCATACATCTAAAGCTCGCTCCTCCAGGGAGCACATAAATATGTTTGCAAAAGTAGGACCGAGAGGGCTTCCCATGGCCATCCCCTCAGTCTGCTTAAAAACCGTATTATTAAAAACAAAGGGCGTATCCAGCACGGCTAATTCTAAAAGCAACTTGAATTGAGTTCTATTAAAATTGTTGAACAAGCAATCGTCAGTGGGAAATAGCATGTCTAAAATGATGTTGATAGTCTCGATAACGGGAACATTTGTAAACAGAGATTCCACGTCGAAGCTCGCCATGTACAGATCTGAGTCCTGCGTGATAATGTCATCTTTAAAGGAGGCCGAGTTTATTAATGTGTATTTGTTGTGAGTCAGTGGTTGGAGTAAAGGGACAAGAAATTTGGCGAGTTTATAGCTAGCAGTGTTAATGGAAGAAAGGATGGGTCTCAAAGGAATTCCTTCTTTGTGTATCTTTGGCAGTCCGTACATAAGTCCATATGTAGATCCTGTTACAAAAAGGTCCTGATACGTATTTTCATCTATTGCTTTGGTTTGTTTTAGTGTTCTAAGAAATCTGTTGATTTTATCTTCGGGTTTAGTAATATTGTAAAGGTCTGGGTCACCAACTTTGGTAAATTTTGAAGAGTCGTTTAAAATGTCATTCATTTTTTGTATGTAGTCATGTCTGTCAAGGATAACAGTACCTTTACCTTTGTCTGGACGAGTAATTATCAAATTTTTATCGCTGGCTAGGTTTTTCAAAATGTCATAATCATTCTTGGTAAAAAAAGGAGCCCATCTAGTTTTAAGATTATTAAAAGAGCTGTGGGCGAGGGCTGAGAATTGTGATCTTAAAAACTCTATATTTTTGCAAAAGGGAAGTTTAATTATTCTCTGAAAAAGTATCTCGAGAGGCAAAAAGAATTGCTGATAATTTGGGCGATAGTTGGGGAGGCAAAAGTCTAATCCTAAGGACAGTAGGAATTCCTCTCTCTTCGAAAGTATTTGTTTGGAAAAATTGAACACAGAATGGATTTTATTATTAAATAAAGGAACGGTAATGCCTAAGTTTCGAAGTTTTCTGAAATGTCTATCTTCAACGGTCCGAACAAAGGAGGAAATAGCCTTATTAAATAAATGGTTAAAAATGATAGAGTCCTAATAATGTCAGTGAATTGAGTACACCAGTCCTGAGTCTCGTCATTTGGTCATGTGCGCGATGAAGTTCCTTGGTCTTTGAACGTATTTCCAGCTCAAGGAGGTTCCTAGTAGCATCAGTGTAGAACTCAGAGCTGTACAGGGAGGCTTTGTAAACTTTGAACTTTATAAACTTAGGCACTATATTATTGAATTGACAGTATCTCAAAAAGTTGAGGTCGAGGTTGATTTTGTTGTATTTCTTGGTGTGTTTCTCCAAGGAACAGCAGTTGGCTAAAAGCTGTGGATCGTATCTAGTTCGTATTAGCGAGTGGAAATCCTCCACTCCTCGGGAACGAAGACGGAGGAGAAACAGGGCGGCAAAGAGGAAGCTTCCGAAAGTCATGGTGCCAGCGAATCGTAGTCCAGCATGTCAATCCAGCATAGAAGTATGGAGACAGGAGCAATTACTCAAGCATAAACATTTTGGAGTAGGGAGACGCGTTCTGTTTTTTCATCCATTTATTTGCGCCGACGTTTCGTATCACCTTGATACATTTTCCAGGCTGAAACGATTACAAATCAATTGTGTATAAGTAAAAAGATACACACAACGTTTACCAACACCAAAATTAAAAAGCTTTTTAATAAATTAAGAATAAAAACAGAGTAAAAACAGAAACACAGAATAACAGTGAAAGGGCTTGGAGCGAATATAGAGAAACAAATTAATTCAATAATAATTATAATAATAATAATAATAGAAAAATTGTATAATTGTCCACAGCTCTTTTAATAATCTTAAAACTAGATGGGCTCCTTTTTTTACCAAGAATGATTATGACATTTTGAAAAACCTAGCCAGCGATAAAAATTTGATAATTACTCGTCCAGACAAAGGTAAAGGTACTGTTATCCTTGACAGACATGACTACATACAAAAAATGAATGACATTTTAAACGACTCTTCAAAATTTACCGAAGTTGGTGACCCAGACCTTTACAATATTACTAAACCCGAAGATAAAATCAACAGATTTCTTAGAACACTAAAACAAACCAAAGCAATAGATGAAAATACGTATCAGGACCTTTTTGTAACAGGATCTACATATGGACTTATGTACGGACTGCCAAAGATACACAAAGAAGGAATTCCTTTGAGACCCATCCTTTCTTCCATTAACACTGCTAGCTATAAACTCGCCAAATTTCTTGTCCCTTTACTCCAACCACTGACTCACAACAAATACACATTAATAAACTCGGCCTCCTTTAAAGATGACATTATCACGCAGGACTCAGATCTGTACATGGCGAGCTTCGACGTGGAATCTCTGTTTACAAATGTTCCCGTTATCGAGACTATCAACATCATTTTAGACAGGCTATTTCCCACTGACGATTGCTTGTTCAACAATTTTAATAGAACTCAATTCAAGTTGCTTTTAGAATTAGCCGTGCTGGATACGCCCTTTGTTTTTAATAATACGGTTTTTAAGCAGACTGAGGGGATGGCCATGGGAAGCCCTCTCGGTCCTACTTTTGCAAACATATTTATGTGCTCCCTGGAGGAGCGAGCTTTAGATGTATGCCCACCTAATTTCCGCCCACTCTTTTATAGACGCTACATAGATGACACTTTCGCCTTGTTCAGATGTAATTACCATGTTGATACCTTTCTTGAGTTTTTAAACAACCAACACCATAACATTAGATTTACGGTTGAAACAGAGACACAGAATTCACTTCCGTTCCTTGATGTGAGGATATCCAAGGACGAGTCTGGCTTTCATACTGGTATTTATAGAAAGAGCACCTTTACTGGCCTGGGGACCAATTTTTATAGCTCATGTTTTTTTAACTTTAAACTGAATTCCGTGTCAACTCTCCTCCATAGAGCCATTAATCTGACATCAAGCTGGTCTACCTTTCATACTGAAGTGACTTTCCTTGCTGATTACTTTAAGGATAATTATTTCCCTCCAGCAATTTTTCATAGATCCCTTAATAAGCTACTTAATCTGAAATTCAATCCAACCCCAATAGTCCACAATGTCCCCAAGCTCCGTATGTTTGCTAGATTTCCCCTTTCTCCATAATAATAAATTTAGGAAAAAATGCATTAACCTATTCAGTGAGCAATTGCCTGCCCTTAATTTAAAACTAATTCCCATAAACCCCCGAACTATCGGCTCACTCTTCCAAGTCAAGGATAAGATCAGCCCCCTGTTTGCCTCCGGTGTCGTTTATAAGTATAATTGTCCCAGATGTGATCTCGGCACTTACATCGGTTGCACCAGGAGGCTGCTAAAAGTCCGAGTTTCCTCTCATCAGGGAATTAGCTATAGAACGGGTTGTCGACTATCAAATCCAGAACAATCAAACATAAGAAATCACAGTAAAAGTTGCAAAACACACATAGATACCAGTCATTTTAATATAATAGGAAGAACCCGACATATAGATGAACTAACCACCCTTGAATCAATAATGATTAAGCTAACTGTACCTTCTCTTAACCACCAGTCGTCTTCCACCCAATTGTTTATTGCCTAATTACCTGTTGTTTTGTTTACACTCCCTTCCATAACAATTTTTCATGTCAGTTCTCCTTACGGTACCGCTGTGGGTAGGTGTCTTGTTCGTTCTATTATTATTATTATTATTATCATTATTATT
>NC_090738.1:79476525-79481525 GCF_036898095.1 Palaemon carinicauda
GATCTTTTTTTATGCAATAAAAGATACTTCGTATTTATCTGATATCACAATCCTAAATTTCCAGAATGATTTCTTTGAAAAATTTATTTCAGTAATAATAATGATAATAATAATAATGATAATGATAATAATAATAATAATAATAATAATAATAATAATAATAATAATAATAATAGTAATAATAATAATAAGAAGAAGAAGAAGAAGAAGATAAGGATAAATGAATAATTCCTATTTATCAGTTGATTCGTTCGACTTTTTCCTTATTACATTCATTTTTTTTTTGTCCTTCTCTTCACCTGTAATTAATTTCTTGTTCAGACTTGTTATGGCTACCCAGTGTAACAATATATATGCTAATATAATTGATGTTTGTGAATATATCTTTGAATGACAATAGAGTTGTCGTCCGCGGGTGTGGACGTGTGTGTTAATGCTCTGTATCGAAACTGGCTTAAAACGGCTATCATTATGTATCTCGTTGTTTATACTATGAAAAATCTCTTTATGGGTGTTTACTAGTGTTGATATTAGTGATATAGTGTGTTAAAAGTAAGTGGTTTCCTTTGTATGTGAGGTCTGTAGCAAAAGGCCTGACCCAGCATTTTTTGCGTTGGGGCTGGTCTTCTTGAAAAGTCATCGAAAAATTATTCAATATGCCCTTCCTTAGAAAACGAAAAGAAAAACTTGATCCCGTGAATGATCTAGATCTATTTGTGACCGAAATCGACACGGTACTCCAAGGGAAAGAGGGAAATAAAATGGCAGCAGCTAGAATGCAAGTGAACGCCGCTGATGAAGAATGTGACGACAGAGGCAATCATGGCATGTGTGGGCACTGTGAGTCCTATGTCGAAGATGGGATACAATGCGTTGAATGCCGAAGATGGTACCATGACGAAGAAGCTTGCTCTAATTTAAGAGATGGCACAAGTGTTATTTTACAAAGCAGGAACATCATTTTTAATTGTCCAAGATGTGTTGAGACTGCAAATCCTAATGGTTCATGGGTCAGGCAATCATGGGAAAACATGTCGAGGCTAAGCATCAACATAGAAGAGATGAAGGTAAATATACAACAACAGATGTCTGGTATTATGGATATGATAGTTGCTTAATATACTAATATGTGTCAAGAAATTTTTGAGCTGAAAGAGAAGCTTATGGAATACGAAAAAGAGAATGTGACCAAGACCACATATGCCAGTAGGTTGAAATGAAAAAGAAAGCACATTGGTCATAAAATATACGGAGGAAAATACGAAGGCTTCAGAGATCAAGAAAAACAATCATGAAGAAGATAACCACGAATGTCGAACAGGTCAAAACTTCTAAACAAGTCCACTTGGTAGTTAATTTTTCAGATAAAGCTGGGTTAGAAAAGGCTAAAAATTACTTAGAAGATGTCAAGAATGACATTAAGGTAGAAGTAGACAAAAAGGATCTACTTAAACCGAAGATCAAAGTCTGCAATATCGATGAAAATGAAGATGATATAATTGGCAGTATACTGGAGAAGAATGAATGGTTGAATGATATATGTGAAAATGAAGAGGACTTTAAATTGATCAGGAAGTTTAAATCAAGACAAAGCGGTAAATCACTTGTCATTATAAAGTGTAGTCCAACTATCAGGAAAGTTTTCCGTAAAAGGGATGATAGAGTATATACCACGCTTGGAGGATGCTGCAAAATTTATGATTCCTACAATGTTGGACGATATTAAAAATACATTAATTGGTGGAGATTTTAATTGTTGAGTAGATGATGAAAACGATTATAAGACTAAAGAACCCAAGGAAGTATTTGAGATGTTTAATTCAATTAATAGTATTTCGGTATCAACGTCTGTAGGAGGTCATACACTCGACTTGGTCATATGTGGGAAAGATTCTGACCTAATAAGAAACCTTGAAGTGGAACCAGACTTTGAGATCTCAAAAACACATAAACTCATCACTTTTGATGTTAATATAAATCTCGCCAGAGTATTAAAAAAATGGATCACATATAGGGAACGGGAAAATTTTGAAGCTGAGAATTTTATTGAAGCTAGGGTAGCGCAAATGTCTTGTAAGAACATGCAATGTGAACATATGGCAGATAGAGAATGTGTTGGGTGTAATACCAAGAAATAAAATGACAATTTTTGGAAAAATGTATGATACCATGTGTCCCATAAAGAGCAAACAAATAGTTGTACGCGAAAATGTTAGATGGTATAATATTGAGCTAATAAAGGCAAAAAGACATAGATGTAAGATGGAAGGTAGATGGAAAAGAGCCAAATCCTCACAAGCCAGAAATCTATATAATAAGGCCAGAAATGACTATAACATCCTGTTAGAAAAAACAAAAAGAAAATTCTACAACGACGAAAGTAAAAAAAACTAATAACATGAGGGACTTTCACAAAAGCCTTGATGATTTGATGGTATTAAAGAAAAAAATGTCTTGCCTGGTAATGTTTATGCAGAGAAATTTGCTATATTCTTCAATGAAAGAATTGATAAAATTTATAGAGGTTTCCCCCAAAATTACTTGGAAGGACAGTCAGTTATGCCATTGAAGGTGGGTAAGAAGTTGATAAAATTTAAGGAAAAAAATATGTGCGACTTGTTAAAGGTTAAGAGAGAGATGAAGAATACATATTGTGGAAACGACCCTTTCCCAAACAGTTCAATAAGTGAAGCTCCAAACAAGCAAGTTGTTTATAATATTTACCTGAACATAATTAACCTAAGTATATTACAATCCTGTTTTCCTAGCTGTGAAAAAAACTGCGTTGATCAAACCAATTGTATAATTGATCAAACCAATATACAAAGGAAAAGGTGATGTAAACGAGCTAACTTCATATAGGTACATTTCAAATTTATCCTACGTGTCGAAGCTTATTGAAAAAATCATAAGTGAGCAATTATGGGCGCATATTGATAGGTTAGAGGTATTCCCGGAAAATCCATCGGCCTACAGAGCTAATCACTCTACAGAAACTACCTTATACTCAATAATGAATGATATGATAGGTCTTCTTGATGAGGGAAAGTGTGGAATTTTTATTATGTTAGATCTTAATGCTGCTTTCGATACTGTTGCGCACAAGCACTTACTTGACGACTTGAAGTCTATTGCAGTGACTGAGGAGGCACTGGAATTTTTGCGAAGTTACTTAATGAATAGGAAGATATATATATTAAACACAAATACACACACACCCACACACACACACACATATAAATATATATATATACATATATATATATATATATATATATTAAACATAAATACACACACACTTATATATATATATATATATATATCTATATCTATCTAATATATATATATATATATATATGCATATATATAGACATTTATATATATATATATATATATATATTAAACATAAATACACACACACTTTTATATATATATATATATATATATATATAAACATCTTTTCATACTTTAGAAATTAACTCGGTGTATATATCTTGGTATTCCTCATCATCTAAATAACTATTATACTATGTTTCCATATTGTTCTCTCCATATATCAAGGAAGGCAAATCTCTCTATCATAATATTTCCAAAAAATTAGTATTTGGAAAGATATTTTCATGACGCCATAAGGATGACGTCATCATTTAAAGCCCGCTATATCTTCATTGTTTGGAAAAATCATTGACTATATGTTCTTTTTATAACCTTAGGTAACATTGGCCATGCTATAATGTTCCCGAGGGCGTTGTGGAAACACAATGTACATACGAACTTCAAGTAAACAAACGCATACATTATAACTTCTATAAATCTTTGGCAACTTTGGCTTCTGTTATTGTAGGAGTAGACTTCGTTCATCTACACTCTACCAAGGCCTTCCATTTCTGCCAGACGTACGATTGGTCGAAATATAAGTGAAAAATCACTATAGTTATGCAAAATTAACACACAAAGATGATTTTTTCAAACTCAGTCAAGCAGACAACACAGTAAGGATGACGTCATCATTTAAAAACCTCTATATCTTCGTTATTTGTGAAAACAATTGGCTGAAACTTCTGGAGAGTATGTACGACATGTTTACACATACATAGAAGCAATAAAACGATTTTCGGTTTCTGAAAGTTGTTATGTCAATACCCCATGGCGGACGGTCCCCTTAAACTATATGCAGATGATACTCAGTTCTACCTTTCAATTTCAATAACACAACATACAAAGAAGAAAATTGATGAGATAATGACTGAAATAAAAACATGGATGCAGAGGAAAAATCTTAAATTAAATGATGATAAAACAGAATGTATGTTTTTTGGCACAAAGGTGGCTTTGAAGAATTACCAGTTAATTCAAAGAATAAGCCTGTTGTGAAAAATATGGGTGTACTGATAGATCGTAATTTGTCAATGAGGGACCAAACAGTGAACACAGTGAAAGTGTGTAACTATCACCTGAGAAACAGCATTTATTAGAAAATATTTAAGAGAGGGTAGTACAAAAATTTTAGTGATGAGTCATGTAATATCAAGGCTTGATTATTGCAATTCTCTGTACTAAAAATTGCCCAATACACTACTAAGAAAGCTTCAGAATGTGCAAAACCGGGCGGCTAGACTGATAAAAGGCATTAAACTACGGGAGAGAATAACTCCTGCATTGATCGATCTACATTGGTTACCTGTTAAGGCTAGAATTGAATTTAAGATTTGCTTGTTGACTCACAAAGCACTTACAAGTGATGAACCTAAATATTTTCGTGATTGCTTGGTCTCCTACCCTCCAGCTACCAGCGCTGCTGTAAGAGTTAGACATGACGATGACCCACATTGACTGTTCGAAATCAGTGTGAATCATGCAATAGGAGGAAGAACGTTTAGTTATGCTGCACCGAGACTCTTCAACGACCTTCCACTTGATGTCAAGATTAGCAAAAATTTAGCAGCTGTCAAGAAAAACCTGAAGACTTATCTTTTTAGAAAGTGTTATAATAGTGACCT
>NC_090738.1:79486525-79489025 GCF_036898095.1 Palaemon carinicauda
ATTATTAAGCCTGAATACAAATGCTAGAGATATAACTGATAAGATACAGAGAAAAATATTAACGGGAAAGAAATTATTTTCACACACCAAGGCCCGCCTGAACAGACTTTATTGTCTGATGGAGGGTGAGAAATAAACCTGTAAAAGTAAAAAGTAAAGTAAAAGTAATGATAAATTCCTCTTTTTTTAATGTTACCCCATTATAAGCTCTATGTATTTCTTTTAATTTATAATAACACTTACAATATATTAAGTCGAAAACTTTCTTTTTGTGGTTAGAGTATATATATATATATATATATGCATATATATATATATATAGGCATATATATATATATATATATACATATATATAGATATCTATATATATATATATATATATATGAATGTATATATATATATATATATATGAATGTATGTATATATGAATGTATGTATATATATGTATATATATATATATACATGAACATTTATATATATATATATATATATATATAGATAGATAGATATATATGTACATATATATGCATATATATAGACATTTATATATATATATATATATATATTAAACATAAATACACACACACTTTTATATATATATATATATATATATAAACATCTTTTCATATTTTAGAAATTAACTCGGCGTATATATCTTGGTATTCATCATCATCTAAATAACTATTATACTATGTTTTCATATTGTTCTCTCCATATATCAAGGAAGGCAAATCTCTCTATCATAATATTTCCAAAAAATTAGTATTTGGAAAGATATTTTCATGACGCCATAAGGATGACGTCATCATTTAAAGCCCGCTATATCTTCATTGTTTGGAAAAATCATTGACTATTTGTTCTTTTTATAACCTTAGGTAACATTGGCCATGCTATAATGTTCCCGAGGGCGTTGTGGAAACACAATGTACATACGAACTTCAAGTAAACAAACGCATACATTATAACTTCTATAAATCTTTGGCAACTTTGGCTTCTGTTATTGTAGGAGTAGACTTCGTTCATCTACACTCTACCAAGGCCTTCCATTTCTGCCAGACGTACGATTGGTCGAAATATAAGTGAAAAATCACTATAGTTATGCAAAATTAACACACAAAGATGATTTTTTCAAACTCAGTCAAGCAGACAACACAGTAAGGATGACGTCATCATTTAAAAACCTCTATATCTTCGTTATTTGTGAAAACAATTGGCTGAAACTTCTGGAGAGTATGTACGACATGTTTACACATACATAGAAGCAATAAAACGATTTTCGGTTTCTGAAAGTTGTTATGTCAATACCCCATGGCGGACGGTCCCCTTAAACTATATGCAGATGATACTCAGTTCTACCTTTCAATTTCAATAACACAACATACAAAGAAGAAAATTGATGAGATAATGACTGAAATAAAAACATGGATGCAGAGGAAAAATCTTAAATTAAATGATGATAAAACAGAATGTATGTTTTTTGGCACAAAGGTGGCTTTGAAGAATTACCAGTTAATTCAAAGAATAAGCCTGTTGTGAAAAATATGGGTGTACTGATAGATCGTAATTTGTCAATGAGGGACCAAACAGTGAACACAGTGAAAGTGTGTAACTATCACCTGAGAAACAGCATTTATTAGAAAATATTTAAGAGAGGGTAGTACAAAAATTTTTGTGATGAGTCATGTAATATCAAGGCTTGATTATTGCAATTCTCTGTACTAAAAATTGCCCAATACACTACTAAGAAAGCTTCAGAATGTGCAAAACCGGGCGGCTAGACTGATAAAAGGCATTAAACTACGGGAGAGAATAACTCCTGCATTGATCGATCTACATTGGTTACCTGTTAAGGCTAGAATTGAATTTAAGATTTGCTTGTTGACTCAAAAAGCACTTACAAGTGATGAACCTAAATATTTTCGTGATTGCTTGGTCCCCTACCCTCCAGCTACCAGCGCTGCTGTAAGAGTTAGACATGCCGATGACCCACATTGACTGTTCGAAATCAGTGTGAATCATGCAATAGGAGGAAGAACGTTTAGTTATGCTGCACCGAGACTCTTCAACGACCTTCCACTTGATGTCAAGATTAGCAAAAATTTAGCAGCTGTCAAGAAAAACCTAAAGACTTATCTTTTTAGAAAGTGTTATAATAGTGACCTGAAAATTATTAAGCCTGAATACAAATGCTAGAGATATAACTGATAAGATACAGAGAAAAATATTAACGGGAAAGAAATTATTTTCACACACCAAGGCCCGCCTGAACAGACTTTATTGTCTGATGGAGGGTGAGAAATAAACCTGTAAAAGTAAAAAGTAAAGTAAAAGTAATGATAAATTCCTCTTTTTTTAATGTTACCCCATTATAAGCTCTATGTATTTCTTTTAATTTATAATAACACTTACAATATATTAAGTCGAAAACTTTCTTTTTGTGGTTAGAGTATATATATATATATATATATGCATATATATATATATATATATAGGCATATAT
>NC_090738.1:79494025-79516525 GCF_036898095.1 Palaemon carinicauda
CTTAGATCTCCCTTAGGCTAAGATAAGTTTCTTGGCTGCGGGTGATCTGTCACTAAAGCAAGGTTGGTAGGACCCTCTTGTCCCTTCCCCCTCTTTCTCCGTAATGGCCTAACCATTACTGTACTGTACGTCGTTCTACATCTGGAGCTAGTATAGGTTAGGATGTGGAATTGACTCAGCCCCTTACCGGCCGGCAGAGCTGTCGGCCGGCAAGGGTCTTATATTTTTGAGTGCTGCCCGGACCTCTCTTGGTCCCTCATCCATGCCTGCCTGTAGAAGCAGACGGCATTGGTCAGGAAGCCTGAATTAGATTTTCCCCTTCCTTATATGCACTCTTTCGGATTGCCGGGCTTGGAGGTTGTGTACACTCTTATCCCGGCATCCATTCTATTTTTCTTCTAGTGCTGTACCCGGCCCGGCTGCCGGCCTATGAGGCCGGCAGCCGGGCAGGTGTAGTCCTCTGGTTCTTTTGCTGCCGGCTGGCATCGGTCTTGTACCTTTGCCGGCCGGCTTATGTCAGCCCTTGTCTGCCGGTCACCAAGAGTGTGGCCAGCAGCTGGGTACTACCTTGTGTAGTTGCCGGCCGGCACATGCATTTGAACCAGAGGGCTGCCGCCTTATAGCTGTTAAGTAGTATACTTTAAAGCTAGTTATGGTGTGTGCCAGCCTGCAAGTGCCGGCCGGCACGTGTCCCCCTATACTGTACTAGTATTCTTCAGTATAACATATACAGTAAGAAGAAAACTATGGTAAGGGTTTTGGTACAGCACTGTGTGTTCTAACACTATTGTGTTTTCTTGCACATCCCTTTGCTGTTGCCCTACAGATAGGAAAGTGAGTTCTTTCCTGTGTATTATCCAGGATTTTAAAATCATTGCTTAGGTGTGAGCTCCACCTGTTTCCTCTAGAAACCTTGCATTGGTTACTCTAGAAGAGATTAACCATTTGATTTTATTATCTGGAAGGCTGCAACAATGGGGTTTGAGGGAAACACAAGTGTGTGTCTTTCCTTTATGAATTGTTATGCTATACTATGCATATCCAGTGATACATAGTTCACTTGATACTCATGGAAATTTCTTCTCTTTACAGGAGGACCCTCCGAAGTGCGGAAATGTTTTCTGCAACGTCCGCAGCAAGTACCTCTGCGGACATGAGTGTTGTAGGAGACACGCAGCATGCGCTGTCTCCAAGGATGATCTCCAGTATTGGGACCCTCAGGTATGTACAGTATGCACTAACCTGATTACTGAGGCTTTTGATTCCCCTAGGACGGCGGAATCAATGGATATAGCAAGGGAGAAGCTTCGTACCTGGGTAAGGGGCTTCCAAAAGAACACCTCTGGCCCTTATCTTCCAAGTGAGAAGATGAGGGCGTATCTTTTTCCCAAGGCATCAGCTGATGCAGTGATTCCCCAGCCTCAAGAGGAGATCCCCCAAGATCAGGTCCAGGTGGACGTTGAAGTCGCGGTCGCGATGCAAGACATCCAGTTAGATGACAGGATGTCTGACGTGGACGAGCGTTTGGAACAAGACCTCCTGGCAGAAGGTCAGGATGAAGTTCAAACCCCGGACGTCGTAGAGGATGAAGTCGACGAGGTGTCGGCTACTCCGGTTCAGATTCCGGAGCCTATTCCCTCAACATCAGCCGGTCTCCCAGTAGAACTGGGACAGGCCCTCTCTTCGATTGTTGTAATGATCCAACAAATGCAGAAGGAGAATCAGGAGAAGGCGGCTGCTATGGAACTGCGGATACAGTCCCTGGCATAATCACATGGGCCCCGGAAAAGGCTCAATGTTAAAGACCTTCCCTTATGCTCAGATGCTAACCCATGGAGGTATGCTGAGCACATGCCGATGACGACTGGAAAGATCGTCATCTCGGATAAGCTGGGTTCAGTTCCCCTAGAGGAGGTGGAATTCTGGCCCAGCAAGGCATCATATCCGGACTGCTATGTCCGGCTGAGAAAAGAACCAGCTTCAAGGGAGGAGACAGAGCCGAAGGAGATCATAATCATGGACCACGCTAAGGCTCAAGCCCAACTTTCATCCTCGATGAAGGAGAGGGGCTTCTCTAACTCGAAGGTAGCTGCATTGAGCAAGAAGCTCCCTTCCTTTTTGTCCTCTCTTGCTAGAGCCTTCCCCTTTTTACAGAAAGTGTTTGCGGCTGTCCTACAGGCAGTCGAGGCCGGGAAGCCTTGCCCCTCCCTGGAGGAGTGTAAACCCTTGTCGCTGGCCCTGCCTATGGACCACAAAGACAGGAAGGATGTCCATCTGACGTTCTCAGTGGGAAAGTTGGAGGCTGATATTGCCGGACGGCAATTCGGCGAGGACCTCCCCAAGCTGTCCGACTCTCTTTTACGAAGAAAGTTCGAGACAAAAGAAAGACTGGCTGCCTCAATGTCTCATCAGACTACTCTTGAGACGATGGCAAGTGACCCCAAGGTCCATGAAATGTTCTTGGTGGTGGCTAAGACTCACCTAGCCACAGTGACGAAGGACCTTTATAGCTTCGTCAAGGCAAGGAGAGCTTGTAGGGAGTTCGTGTTCACCGGGGCTACGGTGAGGCACGAGCCAAGGAAGTTAATCTCCTCCAACATTTGGGGAAAAGACCTTTTCCCTGCCGATGTGGTCAAAGAAGTTGTTGATAAGGCCGCCGGGGAGAATAGAACCTTCTCCAGAAGTGGGGCCTGGCTATCAAAAGAAAGTCTTCCCCGGATGAGGGTCCTCAACCAAAGAGGAAGAATATGAGGACTAGGCTACCGTCTCGGCCAGCCAAGCCCTCTAAACAGCAACAGCTACTGCAATTGCCATTGCCTTCAGTGCCCCAGATGGTGGCGCAAACCCCAACCACTTTCCAGTGGGTACCCCAGGCTGTGCCAGGTCAGTCCATGGCATTCACCCCAACGTTCGAAGGACAGTCTTCTTCCTTTCGAGCAAAGCCTAGAGGAGCAGCCAGAGGCTCGTCTAGGCGCCCCTCAAGGGGAAGGGGATTCAGAGGTGGTCGTGGTCAGGGAGGCAAGACCTCAGGACGGCAGTCCAAGTGAAATGATACCGGTAGGAGGGAGACTGATGAAATTTTGGGATCGTTGGACCTTCGATCCCTGGGCCCAAAGCCTACTCAAGAATGGACTGGGCTGGAGCTGGTACAGCACTCCACCCCCGTGCCTTCGGTTTTTCCAACACTCCACCCCCGTTCTGGAGGAGTACGTTCAAGAACTGTTGGAGAAAAAGGTGATCCGAAAGGTGAAGTCCATCAAATTCCAGGGGAGGCTGTTTTGTGTTCCCAGAAAGACTCGGAAAAGCTCAGAGTCATTCTGACTTGTCGCCACTCAACAAGTTCATAGTGAATTGCAAATTCAAAATGCTAACACTGCAACACATAAGGACCTTACTGCCCAAGAGGGCATACTCAGTCTCTATAGACTTGTCAGACGCCTATTGGCACATCCCAATCAGCCGTCGACTCTCCCCCTACCTAGGGTTCAGGCTACAACAGAGACTATACGCCTTCAGAGCTATGCCATTCAGGCTAAACATAGCCCCGAGGATTTTCACGAAGCTTGCGAGCGCAGCTCTCAAACAATTACGCCTAAAGGGAATTCAGGTAGTAGCCTACCTGGACGACTGGCTGGTGTGGGCAGCATCTGAGACCGAATGCTTGCAAGCTTCCAGTCAGGTGATCCAGTTCCTAGAGTACCTAGGCTTCAAGATCAACAGAAAAAAGTCTCGACTTTCTCCATCCCAAAAGTTCCAGTGGCTGGGAATCCACTGGGACCTTTTGTCACACTGTTTCTCCATCCCAACGAAGAAAAGGAAGGAGATAGCGGTTTCTGTCAAGAGACTTCTAGATTCCGAAAGGATATCAAGACGCGAACAGGAGAGGGTACTAGGCTCTCTCCAGTTTGCTTCGGTGACAGACCCAGTGCTAAGAGCACAGCTAAAGGATGCAACCGGAGTTTGGATAAGGTATGCATCAAACGCGCGAAGAGATCTGAGAAGACCAGTGCCGCCTCGGCTACGTACTCTTCTCCGGCTTTGGTCCCAAGCCAGACATCTAAAGAAGTCTGTTCTTCTTCAGCCACCTCCCCCGTCGATGACGATTCACTCAGACGCCTCAAAGGAGGGATGGGGAGGTCACTCTCATCGGAAAAAAGTCCAGGGGACTTGGTCCAAGCTATTCAGGACCTTTCACATAAACTTTGTAGAAGCTATGGCAGTGCTCCTTACCTTAAAGAAAGTCTCCCCGCGTCACTCGATCCACATAAGATTGGTGATGGACAGCGAGGTGGTTGTGAGATGCTTGAATCGACAAGGGTCGAGGTCACCACCTCTCAAGCAGGTGATGTTAGCCATTTTCCGATTGGCGGAAAAGAAGAAGTGGTACCTGTCGGCAGTTCACCTTCAAGGAGTCCGCAACGTGACAGCGGACGCTCTATCCAGGTTCACACCGATAGAGTCGGAATGGTCCTTAGACGCAAGATCATTCTCCTTCATTCTGAATCAAGTCCCAGAACTGCAGATAGACCTCTTTGCGACGAAAGACAACAAGAAGTTGCCCCTGTACGTGTCCCCGTACGAGGACCCCTTAGCGGAAGCAGTGGACGCGATGTCCCTCGACTGGAACAGATTGTCCAGGATTTATCTGTTCCCTCCTCACAACCTTCTGTTGAGGGTCCTCAACAAACTGAGATCCTTCAAGGGGGTAGCGGCAATAGTGGCCCACAAGTGGCCGAAGAGCATGTGGTTCCCCTTGGCGTTGGAACTACAGCTGAAGTTTGTGCCGCTACCACATCCAGTTCTGACCCAGCGAGTCCAGAAGTCGACTGTCTGCGCTTCATTACAGAAAACCCGGACCCTGCAGCTCATGATTTTCTCTCCCTTGCGGTGAGAAAGCGTTTCGGGATTTCGAAAGCCAGCATAGACTTCCTAGAGGAATATAAGTGCAAATCGACTAGAAGGCAATATGAGTCATCTTGGAGAAAATGGGTGGCCTTTGTAAAGGCAAAGAATCCGCAGGAGATCTCAACAGACTTCTGCTTATCTTTCTTCATCCACCTCCATGGTCAAGGGTTGGCAGCTAACACGATTTCAGTGTGTAAATCTGCTTTAATGAGACCTATTTTATTTGCCTTCCAGATCGACTTAGGTAACGAGATCTTTAATAAAGTTCCGAAAGCCTGTGTTAGGCTCAGACCTTCAGCACCTCCAAAGCCAATCTCATGGTCTTCAGACAAAGCTCTTCATTTCGCCTCCCTGTTGAGCAATGAAGAATGTGCGTTAAAGGATTTGACACAGAAAGTTATTTTCCTATTTGCACTCGCGTCCGGGGCCAGGGTTAGTGAGATCGTAGCCCTCTCGAGAGAGGCAGGTCGTGTTCAGTTCCTGGATGGGGGAACTGAACCTGTTTCCGGATCCTACGTTTCTCGCCAAGAATGAGTTACCCACCAACAGGTGGGGTCCCTGGAGAATCTGCCCTCTGAAAGAAGATGCATCTCTATGTCCAGTAGAATGCCTAAAGGTCTATCTTCGTAGAACTTCAGACTTCAAGGGTGGTCAACTATTCAGGGGAGAAACATCAGGCTCAAATTTATCTCTGAATCAACTCAGAGCGAAAATCACATATTTTATTCGCAGAGCCGATCCTGACAGTACACCCGCAGGTCACGATCCGAGGAAAGTTGCCTCATCCCTAAATTTCTTTAATTGTATGGATTTTGAACATCTCCGTTCATACACGGGCTGGAAGTCTTCCAGAGTGTTCTTTCGCCACTATGCGAAGCAAGTAGAGGAACTAAAGAGATCTGTGGTAGCAGTGGGTCGCGTAGTTAACCCTACTGTTTAACTCTGCGAGGAACAGTGGTTTTAATTAGGACGATTAAGTCCAGGGTGAGTGTGTAGGTACATACTGTACTACAAACTAAATGAGGGCACCGAGTGCCTACATAGACTGTTCCTTTTCCATAGGTGAACCTAGCATAAGTACAGACATGTGTGCCGAGCGTTTTTAACGCTAATGTGATTGATTTATAATAGACTTTTATGACTTGATACCTCGGTATCTTAAAAAAAAAGTGGCATTTAATGTTTTTTCTTTCAGATAAACAAGTTCTGTTTACTATCATACTTATGCTTAAAGTTTTGGGTTATCCTCTTTATATATATATATATATATATATATATATAAAATTGCTGTTAACCTGTCTATTTATTGTCTGTCAATAAACTTGTTCTTGAGAATCTTGCGTCTCTTTCACCTGTGTCAATTTATTGGTATAATTGAGCATTTATTCTATGTACCTTATCTGGGATAATTCTAATAGAATTGTTCTGTTATGCAAGCTATGTTGCATTGGTTTATGTAGTCCCCTATTGGGAGGACTCCGTCCCAAAAGGGGACAAGGGCGGTTTTATTAGTTTATTCCTATGCGGATATAAACCTTTGTCCAATATAAGTATTTTGCGGATTACTGGTCAATATATATTGACGCAGTGGTTCTTTACAAACTATGCTTTACTTAATATAGGGCGAGACCACTATATTAGCTTGCCTGGTATTCATACATAGGTATATGTACTCTTCGAGACTTTTCTAGAGTCTAGTAGGACTCTTCCCTGTAGGGGGCAGGAAGCTCTAACATAGTTTATAGTTAGTTGAAAAGATGTATAACGGTAACATCTTAGGTCTCTAGGTTTTGTCGACCGGGGAAAAATTACCTCCGGGGAGTACAGCACGTTCTGAGAATCCACAGATACAGTAATGCTCTGGTACACTTCCATCAGGACGACATGGCTTGAGCCCAAAAAACGGATTTTGAGCGAAGCGAAAAATCTATTTTTGGGTGAGATGGCCATGTCGTCCTGATGGACCCGCCCTTGCCTTTCTAAGAAAGGGCTGTAGGACCCCTCCCTACATACAGTATCAGTAGCAACTCACGTACGCTATAAGGAATACAGATGGCGGCAGGATTGGCGCCAGGCACGCATACGAATCGGAGGATAAGGAAGCCTTGGGAGCGGCTCCCCTTTTTCTTTCCCGAATTCGTTTCTTGCCAATCCCTCCCACGAGACGAAATCTCTGTCCAGGATATAGAATTCCATGTGGCGTGTCAAGAATACGTCCTCTGATATGTCGCGATATCCCTTTCACGAGGGATACTCGCTCCAGGAGTTAGAATTCTGGTACCTTAAGGTAAATTCTCTGGGAATATCGCCGTAGTTGTAATATACCCTAGGAAGCTACCCTATAGGAACTTCCATCATGACGACATGGCCCTCACCCAAAAATAGATTTTTCGCTTCGCTCAAAATCCGATATATATATATATATATATATACATATATATATATATATATATATATATATATTATATAAATATATATATATATATATATATTTATATATATATATATATATATGTATGTATATATATATATACATATATATGTATATATATACATATATATATATATATATATATATTTATATAATATATATATATATATATATATATGTATATATATTATATATATATATATATATGTGTGTGTATATGTATACATATATATAATATATATATATATATATATACATATATATATATATATATATATACATAGGTCGCATATATATATATATATATATTATATATATATATATATATATAATATATATATGTACATATATATATATATATATATATTACGACCCTTGTTGGGCCGTGGTATATGTTTGTCTGCACTAAAGGATGTAAACTCAATGTTGTTACAGAGTATCCAGCAAAAGATGATCAATGGAGACGAAAACACTCAGGAAAACTCAACAATATTTATTAACAAACAATAATAAGTAAAGTCAACCTTGTGACTACCAGGGACAAACTGTATTCCTTAAATAATCCCTTGGAATTCCTAACTACTAAAAACTAAGCCTTAAACAGAGATAATAGAGAGAATCAAATGAATATAAACAATAAATCATAATATAAAATATAACTGCCCAGTTCAAAATGAATAAAATAACCAATACCTTTAACTAAATAGGTTGGGAAGGAAGGTGAAGAGTAACAGGGAGAAAACACTTAATCTCATACTTATGTTTATAATCTAAACTTATTATATAAACAAAAATAGGTAATTGTTTACATCACCACGCTCTCCATTTACTCCAAATTAATGCAATCCTGCAGTTCTTATCTTCTTGCATAGTAATTAGGTGGTTATTTGAATTCCGGGAAAACAATAATTAGCAAGATAAGTTGAGGAAAGGGGAAGGGGTTATACAAAGAAAATAGCTCGGTTTTCTCTCTAAACATCTTGGAACTGACATGTCAACATAGTCAACCGAACAGAATTCGAGATGCCAGCGTACATATGTAATGTATATAAAATTACATGTTTAAATCCATGACCCAAGAGGTCAATGTAGAAGTTAGGAGCGAGTGTGAGAACGCCAAATCAGTCATAAGCAGGATGCGAAAGTCAACACTAAGCTAACTATTTGCAATGTAACATTTTTCACGAAGAGTAAACACAATACAAGCCGTGAGAAAGAGTTGTGTCTCACGGGATCCATGTACCTTCCGGTATTAATGTTGTGTTTACAATTTGTCATTATATGCTGAGATAACTAACTAAAAGTTATCATCAATATGGATATTTTAGTTAGTTCTGATCAAGCTGTCATACGGAATGGTCATCCAACCAAACCATCTATACTCCTGTGATGTTAATAACTGTTTTTAAAGTAATAAACTATTTTAAAGTTAATTTACTTAGACTTATTCAGAAGAAGTAACGTACCAAGTCTAAACATTATAACACATTGAAGAGACATTTGATTGGAAAACTAATGTGTGTTTTTAACAGTACCACACCAACAATTGGTGGCAGCGTTTAACCTAAATCAACTTTATTATCAAGAGAATCAACAGTAATGAATATACGATTTTGACGAAGTATCTACGTCCACTGAAGAAATGAACACATTAAATACCAACAAATAAAATGTTATACAAACTGAGGAACTGGATCTTCAATCAACATATTGAGAGAACGAAGGACTGGCATTCAACATTTATTAAACATTCGAGAATTATATCCAGTAAACACTACGTTCAACATTATAACAGGAAATCGGACCGAAAACATTCACCCAAACATCAAAACTCTCGCAAACCAGTGAGAGAGAGTGGAAATGACGACATCACCCTTTGCCCATATAAACCCAAGCTAAGTACATTTCTTTATTCATTTGAGTTTTAGGCAGTGAAGTGTAGTTATCAAGAGTAGATCGTCCATTATTGCTGGGGTGAGTTGTTTGCTAATCTTGATTTTTTCTTTCATGAAAGGAAACTGTATTTAACTTCGAATTCTCGTCTAGAATTGTTTTTTTCTCTCTGCTAATTCCGTTTTCTTTCAGAAGCTCTCGGGAAATATCTTTATATTAGTATCATTGTATTGGGGATTATGTTATAATCTTTATTGAATAATGTTAATGCGTTTACGCAGTGGACGTTTGTATTCATATAGAGATTTTGATAGGATTGCAAGGAATGAAAGAGATAAAAAACAAGTTAAAGTCAACATGACACCTCCTGTAAGTCCAAGTAACCCCACCCCCGGCCCGAGTAACCCCATCCCCGCTCCCATTGTTACGTTAGTTAATGCACGATCAGCTATCCTTCCTTTTCAAGGTCGAGTCAATGGCTTCTTACCTCAGAATGTTGAGTCGTGGATTTCTTCCGCCGACGCCCGTGTAAATGCTATACAAATCATAGACCCATTTGTACAATTACAAGAAGCTGAAAGTTTTATAGACTTTCTAAACGAGATGAGAGTGCGTATTTGAGGGGAGTTTCTTTTCAAGAGGCAGTTACATGGGACGATTTCAAAGTTAGGCTACGAGCGGTCTATGGCGATGAGGAAGCCTTGGATATAGTTTTAACATTAAGAAATACACTTAATCAAGCCACTGTGACTCGGCTTAATGTTACAGAGAGAGCAGCTCTCATTGCCAATAGGCTAAACGAGTAACAAGATATTTTAATTAATTCCACTTGGGTTACTAGAGATAACATCTCCGTGAAAGATTTCTTACGATTGATGTATTTAACTTGCATGACACTTATGTTGCCAGAAGCTTTAGTGCAGTGTTTTGATAAAAAGGTAATGCCAGCAAGTACAGAATTGGACGTATATAAACAGATAGAGAAACACATGTCTCAATGTACTGATCTTGATCCCTTGTTTACACAAGTTTTTGCCAAAAATTAAACAAAGCCACAACAACTAAACGTAGTTAATAATAGTCAAGTCGCAGGAATGACATGTTATAATTGCAAACATCAAGGTCACTTGATTGCAGATTGCAGAACGAGATTCTGGTCGTTACATAATAGTTCAACTCATTCATATAGTCAGTGATACTCGAGTAAGAGATAACAGAATCCTAAAAATAGACAGTCATATCCACAGTCAATTCCAAAGTCAGTTCCATATGGAAATAAAAAGAAAAATCCTCTGTTCAATAAGAAGAAACAGCCAAAGGTCAATGTAGTTCAGAATCAAAAACAAACAAACAGTTCTTCAAATAACTCTGATCCTGGGCCGTGTAGCCAGAACTCGCAAGGTCAGACTAATTTTCAGAATCTGCAGAGTAAAGCAAATACCACATAATTAACTCCATTGGGGAAGAGAGTGATGTTGAGTCATGTAAATCAACATCAGTAGTGTTAAATAATCCATTTAATGTTTTATCAGATCATTGTGAGGCAATATATTTCCTACGAAACACACAACCGAATCAAATAAATTAGTGCCTTCACCCGTAGATTTGCAACAAATTCACACAATAATAAGTCAAAATGAGTTACGACCAACGTTATATGCTGTAAATTTAGAACACCGATAATTTACATTATTTTCTGACTCTGTTAGTCCACGTAATATCATGGATTTGAGGAGACATCATTTGTTTTTTTCGAACTTCCCTATAGAGTAGTCCGGAGTAAGGCTCTCGGGTATAGGAAATAATGAATTAAATGTAATAGGCGTAACTCATGTTCATTACAAGGTCGATAAGCGCACGTTTGCCGATAGCTTTGTTGTTGTTCAAAACATTGATATGTATCCAGCTGTAATTATAGGATACCCATCTATAGGTAATCAAAACATTATATTAGCCCCTGCCAATCATGGCATGTATATCAAAAGGAAAGTCTATAAGTCTTCTAAAGCCTTAAAATCAGTTTTGGATAAAAAGGAGACGACAAATAAAACAGTGACATACGTAGAAGAACCAATAACTTGTCTCACTAATAAAGAAATAATATACGCGACCCAACAGAATTCTCGTTCACCCATAATATCATCTTGCACGCAATCTATTGATCCGAACGTACCTTCCAATTTAATAGTGTAAATAAAGAAAACGTTACCGGGATCTGAAATATTATTCCTTTCCGACACTTTGAAAACTAACAGATTGTCCGTCACACAAGCTATTTATACAGTAGGCTCACATCAACAATGTAATATTGAAGTGTGTAATCATTTAAATACCATTTAATTAATTCACAAAAATCAACATATCTTGGATATAGAAGTTTATAAACATCGTATTCTCACCGTTGCTGAAATTAATCACGCTCAATCAGTTGCGGATGAATCCCTTTTGCAATCTATTAAGAATAAAATCAATAAAGACATTAAAAAAAAAATTCAGCAGAAATTTTTTGGACTTTTAACTAAATATCATGATGTTTTTCCACTACGGATGGATCCTTAAGAAAAACAGATGTTATCAAACATCAAATAAGGTTAAAGGACAAGCAGAAAATTATCTATATACTCTCGTACAGACTCCCTATGAAATTCCAGAATGACATAAATGATGAGTAGGTAAAATGCTAGACGAAGGAGTCATTAGGAAATCGAACAGCCCTTATAATTTTCCATTAATAGTTGTACCGAAAAAAGATCGAACATGGCGTATCTGCGTAGGTTTTCGTCGCTTGAATGAGGAAACAATCGTTGATCGATTCCCAGTGCCATGTACTGACGATATTTTATCTTTATTAGGTCAGAATAAATATTTTACCAGTTTGGACTTACTTAAAGGCTTTCACCAGATATCATTAGAAGAAAATAGTATCCCATACACAGCCTTCAGCACAGCCAGGGGACATTATGAATTTTTATGTATGCCTTTTGGTTTACGTTGTGCTCCCATTACATATACAAGAATGATTAACATAGTGTTTGGAGACCTGCTAGAGCAGGGGTTCTCAACCTTCTTGGCCCATGCACCCCTTTCACCATTTGCAATGATGTCATTCCCCCCCCCCCCCCCCCCACCCCACCCCACTTCCCGTCTTTTCCAAAAGTTGTCTCAAAAATTGCATTGTAATATGCAAATATCACTAAAAATCCTTTTATTTTTTTTTTTCAAACTGAATTATACATTTACAGCTTTATATGGATTATTTGTATAATGGAATATTACAAATTATATGCAAATTGAAAATATCGATGGATATATAAAACTTGAATGAAAGTAAAATAGTTTTTTTTTTAATTTATAAGAACTACTTAACAGGCCAAACTGAAGCTGATGCAATTATTTTTATTCAGATTACATTTCATCGATTGACGAAACCTGTGATTGTTTTTTTTTTTTTTAGACAATTCTGGGATACCCGGATGAGTGCTTGAAAGGCCACAACCCAGGTAATTTTCTACCTCTAATCTACTGCGATGCTTCGTTTTAATTTGTAACAGAGTTGAAAAGCCTGACTCACAAAGATATGTCGATACAAACGGAAGCAATACACGGATAGCCATTTCTGCCACTTTTGGGTAGGAATCGCACATCAGAGGCCAAAATTCTGTTATTGATTTATCATCGAACATATCTCTTACACCCAAATAACTTTTTAACTCCAAAAACTCATCTTAAACAATCATCAGGAACTTTTTCAACCGACAGTTTGAATGGATTTCTCACTAAATCCAACTAATCACTAAGTTCGTGAAAATATCGTCTGAATTAATTTTCCAGTTGCTGTCAAATGCTACAAAATTTAATTTTTTGCAAATTGTGGAAGTACCTTGTCTTCACCACAAACATCAAGAATGGATGATTTCTGGCTAATTTTCATAATTTTCATGCTTGCTCATGAAAGCTTCCAAGGCATCTACGAATTCTATAATGTCTGCATTCCTTCCTTGCATCTGAAGATTCAGTTTATTCAGTTGCTCAATTATATCAACCAAATAGGCAAGACGCATGACCCATTCCTCATCACACAGCCAGGCAGGAAATTCTGTTTTATCTTGCACTTCAAAAAACAATTTGAGCTCATCTCTAAGCTGAAATACTCGCTCAGTTACATTTCCTCTTGAACGCCAACGAACATTTGTGTGAAAAAGAAGCGAATGATGGGTTGCATCCATATCAGTACATAACTGCTTGAAAAGTCGTGAGTTGAGAGCCCCTCCTTTGACGAAATTTACAATTTTAATTGTTTGATCCAAAACCTAATCTAGCGGAGCAGGAAGTGCTTTTGAGGCTAGTGTCTGACGATGGCTCATACAATAAATGCCTTTCACTTTTGGAGCTCGCTTTTTCACACATACTTGGAATTCTGATTTTGTCCCTAACATAGCTGGTGCTCCATCTGTACAACACCCACTGATATTATCCCACGAAAGATTTTCTGATTCAAAAAAAGATGAAACCTTCTCCAAAATATCAGAGGCCTTGGTATAACAAAAGAGAACTCCTCTTTAAATGAACTTGAGTGAACATACCTTCTAAACACCATCAACTGGGAACATGATGCCACGTCAGTTGATTCATCAAGTTTAATTGAAAATAAGCTAAATGCTGAAGACTTTATCTCCTGCACAACTTGATCCATGATATTAGCTTCTCAGTTGCCAAGTAATTTTCTTGGGACCTACTTAATTCCCTAGCCATCTGTCTCTTCCTCAGTACCTTTTCCAATCCTAGGATTAACTTGGGTGGTCACTTGTATATTACTGTATAATCCATTTTTCCTGGGCCAGCACATGATATAATCCCAGCCCACGTGACAAGCCAGTTACGCCAAAGCCTATAATTGCTCTCCTCGACCATAAACTTACTTCTGTCACAATTCACCCCCTGAAAGCCCAAAATTCACCCCTGGGGGTGAATTTCACCCCCATTGAGAACCTCTGTGCTAGAGGATACATTGCATGCCTATATGGACGACCTTGTAATCTTTTCCAATACCTTAGAAGAACATCTACGTAAACTAGAACTAGTACTACAGAGACTAAGACAACATAACTTAAAGGTAAAGATTAGTAAGTGTGAATTTTTCAAAACAGAATATGTCTATTTGGGTTTTACGGTGTCTAGCGAAGGTCTTAAAGTAGTCCACGATAAGGTGTCAGCTATCCGAAACTTTCTGATACCTACTAATGTCAAGGGAATACAGGAATTTCTGGGGTGTAGTGGATATTACAGGCATTTTATATGCAATTATTCAATAATAGCCGCTCCCCTAACTGATCTTATGAAGAAGGGAGTAGATTTCATATGGTCTGAGCAGCATCAACAGGCATTTAATACCTTAAAAGATGAACTCTGTAGTTCTCTTATCTTAATTTTAAAATTTCCTGACTTCGGTAAGGAATTCTTTATTGCAACAGACGCCTAAGACTTAGGAGTAGGAGGGGTATTGCTTTAGCAATATGAAAAAAATTTTTCCCAATAGCTTTTTATTCTCGAAAACTGAGAACTTCCGAAAGTAAGTATGCAGTAATAGACAAAGAAGGACTAGCTATTGTTAAATCACTACTATGAGATTCAGGGCCCCTGTAACACGGTTTTTTCGCAATAACTTTTTTTCTATGAATTTCATAAATATAACGCTTATTCAGAATGCACATTATATCTACACATAAATTTTGACTATATTCTGCATTACGTAGGTTGAATAAATTTGGTACTTTATTAAGTAAAAGTGACGATTTTTGAAGACGGGCCAACTTACTCAGAGAAAAGGTCTCGAACGCACTCGTTACGTAACTTATGTCGGCATTTCTTCTCTCTTTCTCGATCGATGATTGGTTATACGTAACGAAGGCTATACCTATGCCAACAATAACACAAAAGTGTAAATAAAAGCAAAGCAGTACACCTTTATGAACTCTGAAACCTCTCCACTGAGAATTGTCATAATGAACAAACGAACAAAATATGTTAATAAATACAAAAACACTTCGATTATTTGTCTAACTCCCAAAATAAGTTTCCTAAGAAATTACAGTCTACTTTATAGGTCACAATCAGATTGACAAAGTGTATGGAATAGTTGGTAATTTTCAAAAACGTAGTAGACCAGCTTGATTTGATAACTTCTATATCCAATGTCAAGCAATTTTTATTCATGGTCTATCTACCTACCTATTTACTGTAAAAAAAAAAGATAGCCGGTACCGTATTTTCGCATTAAACCTTCACCAATAATTATCGTCAGAATGATGACTTCATGAGACTCCACCCACTTTGGCCTCGTTATGAATCAGGATAACACTGAAGGCTATCATGGGCATTGTTGGATCAGAAAATTCAAATTCTGGCTATAAAAACTCATTTCTCGAGTAATTGTAAGAAGTGCTAAATGATCCTCAATGATCCCAGCAGTTGGCCTAAACGTTTAATTCATGCATACTACTGTTGCGGCAGTACTGCTACAGTAGTATTACTACGCCAGCACTGATACCCCACCCACATCTATGTATTGTTCCGCCATTCATAAAGTCTTTGTCATGTTTTTTCACTGTGCAATAAGCCATGGCCTCCTCAGAAATTAAGTTTAACATTAGATGATAGGTTATTTCATTAAGCTGACAAATTATGGTAACTGGGTATATTATTGCCGACGTTGAAGCTAAAGATAAAGTATGGTATCATTCCTTTCATTGCATTATCATCTTTACTACTATTTGTTTTGCTACATGTAGTAAATATTTTAAAGGATAAATGAATTATGTTCACTTTACTTCTATAGATTCCCATTAGATGTACAAATAAAACTCCTAAAACTATTCATGATTTATTTACAAAATGCAGTCATGCCCAAAACATAGCCAGCACGTTCGTACGGCCTAAGAAGAAGAAAAAAAATTATATCGGATGATCCGTTGGTCTGATGGAGATTTTAGCACAAAAATCTTATTTCAACAAAAAAAGTTATATAAAGACTGTTTACATACAATCTCTCTCTCTCTCTCTCTCTCTCTCTCTCTCTCTCTCTCTCTCTCTCTCTCTCTCTCTCTGGTGGCATAGTGAATAGTTAATGGAAATGTTCAAAAGCCTGAATGACATTACAAGTATTATAATCATGTTACGCTAAATACAAGGGCTTTCTCATGACTGTATAAAGTTGCAAGTCGTAAGACAAATGCAGGTTTGCAACCACGGGGGCAATTCCAAATCCTGTTAGCCATTCTTGACTGTTATGGGTTTCAGAGCATATGGAAGAAGGTGAATGGGTGTCTGGTGGATGGGCGGGGCAAAATTTTGTCCAAAGGTGTTTACATTGCTTACGTAATGAATGTTTTCGACTCTTGGCTCGGTATCACTGGCCATGGCGTCGGCTGGATCATTTTTACTCTATAAAAATTAAAACCATCGGGTTTAGGTTATTGATAATGCTGACAAAATTTGTGTGTGGTTGTGAAATATACATATGTCAACTTTCAGCTACACCCGATGCTTTGATAAGGAGCAAAGTCCAAAAAACCGTGTTACAGAGGCCCTGAATCTCATAGTAGTGCATTTTAAGTTCATAATATACGGTTATCCCGTCAAGGTTCTTACTGATCATAAACCCCTAACCGACTTCTTTAAAAGCTTTAGTCACAGCCCCAAACGAACTCGGTGGCATTTGATTATCCAAGATTTTGGCGCGAGAATCGGGTATTTACTAGGGAAAGCAAATATCATTGCTGATGCATTATCACGCAACCCCGTGTCATCTTGTATGGAGCCATTAGCTGAATTGATAGATATATCAACATCCATGCCTATTGTTAAAACTATATCTTAACAAGATGTGGTCTGGAGCGCTGAATTATTACAGGCTGAGCAAAGAAACGATCAGAAATTAGAAAAAATTATAAATGCTTTGGAAGGAAATCGTAGGGAAAGGGAATATATAAAGTATACGCAGCAGGATTATATAATCAAAAACAATATTCTGTGTAGATCCGTGACAAGGAAAACCCGCAATACACCACATGTGACTAACGACCAGGTAGCAGTACCAATCTCACTTATATCCACTGTCCTAAATTGGTTGCATACAAATCCATTGCATGGACACCCTGGGTTCTCCATAATGTCACTGAATTCAAATCATTGTTTTATTGGCATACGATGCTTACAGATATAAAAAATCACATAGCTAATTGTCGCACTTGTCAGGATAACAAAGGGCACACGAAAACACCTGTCAGCCTAGGGGCTTATCCGGTGCCCAATCAACCCTTTGAAAGGATACATTTAGATTTATTGACAGGATTTTACGAGTCAGACAGAGGAAATAAGCACCTCTTAGTAATTGTAGATGCCTTGACTCGATATACAGAACTGATATCGCTTAAAACTAAAACTACGATTAAATGCGCTAGGAAGTTTTACGAGTGTTACATTTGTAAACATGGAATTTCACACATGATAATCTCAGACTCGGGTGGAGGATTAAATAATCATTGCCTTACCTCATTGTGTGAATTCCTTAGCATAAAGAAAATCAATACCATGATTTATCACACAGAGTCGAATGGGCTAGTGGAAAGAGCGAATGGGAAGGTTTTAAACATATTAAGATTAACACTAGGGGGATCAGACCCCAACTGGGATATTTCAATTCCTGCGGTACTAAGTACTCTGAATCACTCATAACATATATCAATTAAAATGTCGCTGCACGTGGCATTGTTTGGTACCCCAGTTAGAACACCTTTCCATTTATTAACGCTTACAAACTAATTCATCAAATCCTTTAAAAGAATGTATAAATGCAAGCAAAAGTTATTTTGATATCCTTCGAAAGAATTTAGAAGAATCACAAATCATAATGAAAAGGAATCATGATAAAATAGCGAAGCCAACTAAAACATATACCGTGGGTGATAATGTATACATAAAAAGTTGTTTTGATAACCTTCGAAAGAATTTAGAAGAATCATAAATCATAATGAAAAGGAATCATGATAAAATACCGAAGCCAACTAAAACATATACCATGGGTGATAATGTATACATAAAGGTAAATGTATGTAAAGGCCTCAATTATAAACTAACACCTAAGTTTGAAGGCCCATTTAGCATTTTGAAAAACATTAACGGCCAATAGATTTAGATTTCAAAACGTATCCCAACCCACTGATGAGAGAATTGTACCATTGGCTCACATAAGAAATTAAAATAAGAGAGAAGGAAGTGGGGGAATTCTTTTTTTTTTTTTATCTTTTATCTATGAAATTTATATGTTAATATTTTTTTTCTTCCTCATACAGGAGTAATTGCATATATTTTTCTCATTACAGGTTTCCAAGATGAAGTTTTTATTGTTAGGAGTGATATTGTTTGCTCGGACATTTTTCTCATGTGGGAAGAGCTCTACAACTAAAAGTAAAGATTTTGAATATGGCACTATAGTAGAGAGACAAGAAGACGTTTTAATTACATCAAGTAACATAGTTGTAGAAGTATGCATGCAAGGAATTTTTCTCCCAGAGAATGACGTCACTAGCTTAAAGAGTGCCATTTCAAGGTTTGTGCTTCATTAAATGAAAGGCATAGAAGACACTTTCCTTTTAATACAGAGAGTTCGCTTGCACTGACACTAAAAGTTGCAGAGATGCTATCCGATGACCTGCAAAATAACCCTTACGAGGCAGAATCTTTGGTTCGTGACCTTTTGATGTGGACAGCAAGACACACTAACCTTGAAAAACGTAACCCGTTTATTTTTGCTGCACTAAACATCTTTGGAACTGTTGCAGGTTTAGGCTTAGGGATTTCCAATCGTCTTAAGATTAGTAATCAAAATAAGGAAATTGAGTTTTTGACTCATGGAAATGAACTGATTTTATCAGAACTAAGGAATCAGTTAGCTTCAATCAATCATATTATATGTTTGGTGAACGAACATTCTAGTAATATCAGTCAGATTATGGAAGTACAAGATTTGTTGGCAACGTTAACGTATTATAATTCAAAAATAGATCATATCCATAATAGAATTGCACATTTCATTGAGAAATCAAAAGACTATGTGGAAGCTATTCCGTTAGCGACTAATGGTGTACTATCACCGTATTTGTTGCCGATAAGAGACTTAACGTTAATTGTGGAGAACAGATGGGAGAAATAAGGTTATATTCCTTTGTTAGACGCACGTAGGTTAGAATTTTATTACAGCCTAATTACAGTAAGCGTTGAAAATTACAGGATTATGATTACAATTCCCTTTGATTCTTCCATTGCCTGGCAATCTTACAGGATATCACCATTTCCGACTTTCATGACGAATAACTCAAACCCAGTAATATCTAGTTTGACAGTACACGTATTGATTTCCTCAGACGAGGAAACATATACGGTCATTAAAGACTTAAATCAATTAACTCACTGTTCAGACGCAATGAATAAGAAAATATGTACAGCTGACTCCTTTGACTTCCATAAAAACTCAATGGATTCATGCAAGTTAGGTATAGTGCTAAACGGTGCTCTCTCCTATACACAAGAAAATTGTCTGAAAAAACTTTATTCCTTTGACGATAATAAGTTAAATTACAGACTGAACAATGGCTCGTGGATACGATACGATAAGGCCGGCTTCAATGTATCATGCCCGGACGGATCCATGTCTTATTCCTAAATCTTCGTTGCAGCAGATGGTTGCACCGGTACGTCCACGAATTACACAGTCCGGTGAATCAACACTATCATCAGAGAACGGGCCTACTTCGGGAATTTCACGTGGTCGACTACAATCCCATCTTTACCTCCCCCATACAACGCACGAGTGGCTAAGCGGTTGATGAAATTAACCGAGATGGACCACCCGTCACCGACTTATGCAGATCTTCGTTTCTAGGTGTTACTAGTAGCAATCAGGGTTACGGTGATGATATTTATCGCCGTTGTTTGGCGTAGGTTAAGGAAAAATAAGATGGAGATCAAACAGAATGTTTTGCCATGTCCAGAAAAAACTCCTTATTTATTTCAATTTAAAGCCTTTTGAAATTGGCCCCTTCATTCGCTCAAAGGAGTACAATTGTCTTTGAAAAGTGTTGTGCACGAAAAGCAGTTTGTACGCTAGTAATATGTAGTTGAAGAAACTCTAGAACATTTGCATTTTAAAAACATTTTAAAAACATTTAAAATATAAGTAATTTTTTGGGCATCTAATAAAATATATAAGCCCTAAATGTTAAAATAAAGAATCTATGGGCATCTTATAAAATATATAAGCCTTATATATAAAAATAATATATATATATATATATATATATATATATATATATATATATATATATATATATATATATATATATATATATATATATATATATATATATATATATATATATATATATACATACGAAACCGTGGAGCGTGTACGTACCAGGAATTCGTGTTTGTGCTCTAAAAGTATATCTTTACCGAGGTAACAAATATTCTTTATTAGTTACCGAATCATATGTACATCAGTAATTTTTTTTGGTACCATATAATAATTTTCTAGCAAAATACCATATATATGATCTGTATTTTCCATGCATTTTTCTTTGTTTTTATCAATATATGTTAGGTATGTATTTTTTCTTAAATGTACCTATTTGAACATTCATCCTTGATCGTTTGTTTATGGCTATATATATATATATATATATATATATATCCAGTCAAACTCCTAGTAAACATATTTTGAACGTGTAATCAGAGTTCAATTAATTGAAGGTAGCTGACCGAGCTAATGTAATGTATGTAAAATTACATGTTTAAATCCATGACCCAAGAGGTCAATGTAGAAGCTAGGAGCGAGTATGAGAACGCCAAATCAGTCATAAGCAGGATGCGAAAGTCAACATCAAGCTAACCATTTGCAATGTAACATTTTTCATGAAGAGTAAACACAATACAAGCCGTGAGAAAGAGTTTTCTCTCACTGGATCCAAGTACCTTCCGGTATTAATGTTGTATTTACAATTTGTCATTAAATGCTGAGATAACTAACTAGACGTTATCATCAATATGGATATTTTAGTTAGTTCTGATCAAACTGTCATACGGAATGGTCATCCAACCAAACCATCTATACTTCTGTGATGGAGATGTTAATAACTGTTTTTAAAGTAATAAACTGTTTTAAAGTTAACTTACTTAGACTTATTCAGTAGAAGTAACCTACCAAGTCTAAACATTATAACACATTGAAGAGACATTTTATTTGAAATCTAATGTGTGTTTATAACAGTACCACACCAACACATAAACAGAACTTCGTGATGCCAGCGTACATTTGATATACTGTATATTCAAAATATACTTAATCAAAAATTTTGTGATTACTCAAAAGTGTCACTATTTGTAAATTGGATATTTTATGGACACTTTTGAGTAATTATTCCATTTTCAATTAAGTATATTTTGAATATACAGGATATCAAATGTAGGCTGGCATCATGAACTTCTGTTTATGTACGCTGACATCACGAATTCTGTTTGGTTGACTAAATTGACATGTCAGTTTAAAGTCATTTAGCGAGGAAACCGACCTATTTTCTTTTCCTAACCCCTTCCCCCCTCCTCAACATATCTTGCTAATTATTACTTTCCCAGAATTTAAATAACCAACTAATTACTGTGCAAGAAGATGAGAACTGAGGGATTGCATTATTTTGGAGTAAATGGATAGCATGGTGTTGTAAGCAATTACCCAATAATATAAAACCCACGAGGCCATTAACATCACAATAATTAATAAATATAACAAAACAAACCAAAAGGACAAACAAATTCTGACTGTTTAATCAGTTCCTTATAGGATATATCTATATGTAAATTATAATGATTTAAAAAAAAAATCTCTCCTCACACTCAGAAGGGGAGTCCGTGATCCCAGAATAATAATAAATGTTTTGCCTTACAGTAGGCCGTGATTCCAGTAATTCCAGAACTCTGCTAACCGGAGAGCACAGAAGCACCCGGAAGGAGGAGTCGAGAGGTCCTGCACGACCATACAAAAAAGAACGCTTACCTGGGATCTATCTCCTTACTAGACTCCTGACGGGCATTAAGGAACCACAACTGCAATAGATTACAAGACGTCCTAGAATATTGAATGCTCCTATCACCTCAGGAAAAATCTGCCACAGAGGTGGCAGCAAGATAAGGCCGCAGGTAGCAAAAATCACCTGCAAAAC
>NC_090738.1:79521525-79532362 GCF_036898095.1 Palaemon carinicauda
AGTGATAATATACAGGTAAATACGGACATACTGTACAATATACTGGAGAAAATTGTTGAAAAATATGTACCGAAAAAAAAAGCAATAAACAAAAGACGTGCATACCAAGAGACAGAAGGATCTTATTTCAGAAAATTAGAAAGTGGAAGAAAAATCTTGTAAAAGAAAAAAATGTGTGGAAAATGAGGGAAATGAAATGTAAGATAGAAAATGCAGAACAAAAGATTATACAGTCGAAAGAAAATGAAAAAAGGGACTTAGAAGAAAGGACACTTCAAAATATAAAAAGAAACCCCAAAGTACTTTACTCCTATGCAAAAAAGATGAATAAAGGGAGATTAGAAATAGGCCCTCAAAGAATTGAAGGACGGCTAACGAATGAAAAAAAAAGGAAATATGCAATATATTAGCAGAAAAATATAAGAGTGAGTTCACACCAAGAATTGCGCATGAGAATAATGAAACAGAAATGAGAGAGGAAAATGTTGAATATCTAACTGATATAGATATTAATGAAGCAGATATTGTCACGGCTATAAACGAGATTAAAAATGGATCGGCAGCTGGACCAGATGGAGTTCCAGCGATTTTGTTAAAAAAAACTGCAAACACTATCGCGAAGCCGCTTGTAATACTGCTAAGACAAAATGTAGATATGAGCGAGATATATGTTAAACATAAATTAGCTTATATAACCCCTATCTTCAAAAGTGGATCAAGACTAGAGGCAAGCAATTATAGACCTGTTAGTCTAACATCACATATTATGAAAGTGTATGAGAGGGTAATAAAAAAGAAAATAATGAACCATTTGGTTAAAAATAATTTGTTTAATATGGGTCAAACACGGTTTCGTGCCTGGAAAAAGTACACAGACCCAACTGATAGCACATTATGAAAACATATACAAAAATATGATAAATGAAAAAGACACAGATGTGATCTATCTAGATTTTGCAAAAGCCTTTGACAAGGTAGACCATAATATATTGGAGAAAAAAATGAGAAAGCATAATATTGTGGGAAAGATAGGAAAATGGGTAAAAGAATTCCTGCAAAACAGAAAACAGATAGTGGTTGCAAATGACGAGAAATCAGATGAAGCCCAGGTAATATCTGGTGTGCCACAAGGTACGGTATTAGCTGCACTGCTGTTTGTTATTATGATCTCAGACATAGACTGTGATGTTGAAAACTCCGTAGTGAGAAGTTTCGCCGATGACACAAGAATAAGTAGAGAAATTACTTGTGATGAAGATAGGAACTCACTACAAAGAGATCTAAACAAAATATATGAATGGGCGGAGATAAATAGGATGGTATTTAACTCCGATAAATTCGAATCAATAAATTATGGAAACAGAGAAGGAATGGTATATGTATACAAGGGACCTAATAATGAGACAATCACAAACAAGGAAGCAATTAAAGACCTTGGTGTAATGTTAAATAGGAATATGTTATGCAACGACCAAATAGCAACACTGTTGGCTAAATGTAAAGCAAAAATGGGAATGTTATTCAGACACTTTAAAACAAGGAAAGTTGAACACATGATTATGCTTTACAAAACTTATGTGCTTAGTACACTCGAGTACTGCAATGTGATATGGTACCCCACACTACCAAAAGGATATTGCGCAAATAGAGAGAGTACAAAGGTCCTATACTGCTAGAATAGAAGAAGTTAATGACCTTGACTACTGGGAAAGACTGAAATTTTTAAAACTATACTGTCTAGAAAGGAGAAGAGAACGCTATATGATAATACAAGCATGGAAGCAAATAGAAGGAATTACTGAAAACATCATGGAGCTAAACATATCAGAAAGAGCAAGCCAAGGTAGATTAATAGTGCCAAAAAATATACCAGGTAAACTAAGAAACACGCACAGGACATTAATCCACTACGCACCAGCATCGATAATGCAGCGACTATTCAATGTGCTGCCAGCTCATCTAAGAAACATATCAGGAGTGAGCGTAGATGTGTTTAAGAATATGCTCGATAAATACCTAAGATGCATCCCAGACCATCCAAGACTGGAAGATGCAAAATACACCGGAAGATGCATTAGCAACTCTCTGGTGGATATACGAGGTGCCTCACACTGAGGGACCTGGGGGAACCCAAACAAAAAATAAGGAAATAAGGTAAGGCAGTTTTTCTGCTCGAAGGTATGTACAAGGGTTCTTGTTTGAAAGCATTTAGTCTTTTTCAAATTCATGGTTATTATTATTATTATTATTATTATTATTATTATTATTATTATTATTATTATTATTATGAGAAAATTATGATAATATCAGCTCAAATCCTCCAAAAAGGAATTCTAGACCAATCATGAAAAGGAAATAATGAAATATATTAATAATATGAGAAGTAATGAACAACTATGAGGAAATATTTTAAAAACAGTGACAATATTAACCCATTAACGCCTGACCTACTATATATAGTAGTACAATTGCTAATACAAATTACACCCCAATTTTTCATGTTTTTCTTATTGTTTTGCATATTCCTGAGTTCTTTTCAATCTAATCAATAATATAAACAGGAGTTTTTCTTTGAAGTATCCATATTTTTCTACTTTTTGACAAAATACCAAAGATATGTAGAATGTTTTTATATATTCACATTTTTAATCTGAGCTCATGGTTACACAAGTTCATTAAACATCTTTATACTGATACATATCATGACACTGAAGACCATGAATCAATTCATATATCAAAAATTGAGATAGCAATTGAAACATAAATATTACAGGCTATTTTCCATTACCTACTATATATAGTAGGTCAGGCAGATAGGAAGCCAAAATATGGACCGGACAGGAAAAATCTTAGAAAAGTATCACCCTAAAGCAAATTGGTTGTTTCTTCGTTAGAATAAACTGCTTGTTCGCTATTTTCTGGTCCTTGGATGCACACCTCGTCGCTGGTGAAGTGACTTTCCAGCTAACAATGCCTTGGTAGTTTCAAATTTTTAGTTCCCTGTTACTATCCAAGCATTCTCATACTCTCAGGATACCACACATTACCAAGTTGCCGCTTATACTGGTCTTTGGATGCTGATGTTGGAGTCGAACTCATTGCTAAGGCAATGTCACGTGATACATTTGAAGAAATATTACGGTTTCTGCCTTCCACTGATAATCAGGCACTAAACAAGGATCAACATATATCACTTGATGAAGCAATGATAGAATATTTTGGTAGGCATGGATGCAAACAGTGCATTCGGAATAAACCTGTGAGATTTGGATTTAAAGCTTGGTGCCTAAATTCTCCACTTGGATATTTAGCTACGTTTGATGTATACCAAGGGACAGCCTTCGGGTTGAATCGTCACTATGAAGAAAGGTTTGGAAAAGGTGGGGACACTTTGATGATTTTATTTGAAAAACTACCAAGTCATATCAAAGATATACCAGTGAGGTTTTACTTCGACACCTACTTCACAAGTTTACCTTTAGTAAATCACTAACAAGAGATAAACTATGAAGCAACTGGAACAATAAGGGACAGCAGAATTCCGAAGACTTGTTCTATAAACTCCACAAACGAAATGAAGAAGGTTCCTCGAGGAGATACAGATGTTGTTGTGGATAATATTCACAAGATCTTGTTGGTATGCTGGAAGGATAATGCAGTAGTTTCAGTGGTATCAAATATTTCTCCTGTTTATCCTCTGGAAAGTGTATCTCGATGGTCAGCAAAGGACAAAAAGAAAATTAGTGTAAGTCGTCCTTATCTCATCAGGGATTACAACAGGCACATGGTGGCACTGATAGGATGGACCAAAACATCAATTGTTACGTCTATATCCATTAGAATGAAAAAGTGGTGGTGGCCTATATTTTCTTGGGTAATTGATGCAACGATTCAGAACTGCTGGCTTCTGCATCGTGTTGATGAAAGCAACCTTTCACTGCTGTCATTCAAGCGCTACATTGCAAGGACATACCTTCAGAAGGCAGAACCACGTGTGGGAATAGGCCGGCCAAGACAGTCATCTCGGGTTATTCCAGATGTACGTTATGACAATATTGGTCACCTCGTCGAACCCCTTGGAAAACAGGCATGGAAATGTGCTCTATCCTCTTGTAAATCTCGTCCTTCGCAAGGGTGTATGAAGTGTGGAGTTCCATTGTGTGTGAAATGCTTTGCTAATTATCATCGTCGTGTTCTTTAGAATACTGCTAATTATAGTATCTGGTTTGTTATTGTGTGATATCACGGAATTTATCTCAAAATTTAACTAAGAAGGAAGTTTATCTAAAGCATGAACCAGTTTTATTTCTATTTTACTCTACCGTATCATAATTTTCTGTTAAACATTTCACTTGTAGAAGTAAGAATTATCCATTTCACATATTCAAATACTGTCAGCACGTGCAAAAGTAATAGGGCTTACAATTGCAACAAATTTTAGCAGTAAACTGCAATATTTTCTTTGTATTATTCAGTAATAAACGCACTATTATTGAGTGCCTTGCTTCTAATACATCCTCCTTGTAATGAAAAAATACCAATAAGATTTTATTATAGAAAATACTCATCAATAAAAATGTGTACCCTGTATCTGCCTAACCTACTATATATAGTAGGTCCTATATATGGACAAATACCATGGAAAAAACATTGAATATATGATAATACCATATAAATATACATATTAAACTTAAATAATGAAAAAATTTAGAAAAAAAAATTCAGGCAGTAATGGGTTAAAACATTTTCCATATAAAAACTCTAAAAAGACAATTATGCTAGCTGGTTCAACATAAAAACGTTTGCTGTTAGTTTGAATTTATGAAGTTTTACCAATACAACTACTCGATTAGTAAGATCACACATGTAACACATCTCGTGTATAATATCTTGAACTTTTTATAAAAATAGTGAGAATATTTCTTAATAATATTAGTATGAACTATTGCTAATCTAAAACATCCTAGAACTAACAGTTTTTTAAAATCAAGGTAATGTTGCTTCACTCCTAGATCCTCTCTTATCTGGATTAAGAACATATCCGAGGTCAGTAAATCCCATTCTCCTCGGAGAGTGATAACAATGAATGGAAGTCTATAGGGATGGAAGAACTAACTAGAAGCCATTGGCATCAGATTTGATAGCTGTGAAATTCCCATGAGAATGCTAATATAAAGTCTATATGCATTCTTAATTGGAGTGGAGTTGTATATTATAATTTACGCCCGTCTCTTTTTCTTTCTTATTTGAAAGAAGTAATTAATGTCTTGTCTCACTACCCCTAATCATTACAAGGTTTAATACTTTCTCTCTCTCTCTCTCTCTCTCTCTCTCTCTCTCTCTCTCTCTCTCTTAAACTATTGAATGTATTTTCTCTCTATCGAATATCTCTCTCTCTCTCTCTCTCTCTCTCTCTCTCTCTCTCTCTCTCTCTCTTTTAAACTATTAAATGTATTTTCTACATACCGAATATATTACTATCTCTCTCTCTCTCTCTCTCTCTCTCTCTCTCTCTCTCTCTCTCTCTCTCTCTTTTAAACTATTAAATGTATTTTCTACCTACCGAATATATTACTATCTCTCTCTCTCTCTCTCTCCTCTCTCTCTCTCTCTCTCTGTCCTTTCAAAGATTCAATGTATTCGACCTCTCCATCAATCATAAGAATTTTTGTACCCAGCCTCTCTCTCTCACACTCATTAAAACTATTAGTTATTTACTCTGCCTAAATTATCACAGAGCTTTAGTACTCTCTCTCTCTCTCTCTCTCTCTCTCTCTCTCTCTCTCTCTCTCTATACAAATATTGAATGTTTTTCTTCCTCCCTGTCGCTCATGAAAGATTTTATGACCAAGCTTTTTCTCTCTTATAGTTGCAATCTCTCTCTCTCTCTCCTCTCTCTCTCTCTCTCTCTCTCTCTCTTTTTTCGAGTTTTCAGTGAAATTCCAAAGAGCAGCATCATGAGCAAATCAATTTTCTTTTTCAATAGTAACTTCTTCACACAAATCACTGTTTTCATAATTTTTAGTTTTTTACCTCTACTTCAGCGAGGTATGTACAATAGCATCTGTGTGGAGCTAATTTTGGAATATAGAGCATAAAACAATTCACCCAATATATCTTTTAACAGATATTATATTGTATATGAAATTCTCTCTCTCTCTCTCTCTTCTCTCTCTCTCTCTCTCTCTCTCTTTCTATTTTTATATCTATAAACTACCTATATATATATATATATATATATATATTTATATTATATATATATATATATATATAAATATATATATATATATATATATATGTGTGTGTATATATATATATAGATATATATATTTATCGTATATATATACATATAATATATATATATATGTATATGAAAAATATTGCACATTTAAACGTGTTTTTCATATTTCAAATAAGACGTATGTATTACCACATTAGAATCTGGATTCTCTTGACAACCTATGGATCTCTCTCTCTCTCTCTCTCTCTCTCTCTGTATATATACATATATATATATATATATATACATATATATATATATGTGTGTGTGTATATATATATATAAATATATATTATATATATATATATGTATATATATATATGTATATATATATATATATATATTTAAATATATATTATATACTATATATATATATATATTTCAAATAAGCTATACATATCAACACATTAAAGTGTGGATTCTCTTAACAACCACAGGATCCGAGCCCCAGGTGAAATCACTCAAAGACAATGGTATCTATCTCTCTTTATATATATAATAGATATATATATATATATTTATATATATATATATATATATATATATATATTTCAAATAAGCTATACATATCAACACATTAAAGTCTGGATTCTCTTAACAACCACATGATCTGAGCCCCACGCAAAATCACTCAAAGACTATGGTATCTGTCCGGTTGGTCTTCGAACCCTGGTCCAGGATACTTGTGTGGCATTGAGCATACCACTCAGCTCCGTAGCTGAGTGGTTTGGTCAATGTCACACAAGTATCCTGGATCAGGGTTCGAAGCCCGCCAGACAGATACTATAGTCTTTCAGTGATTTCGCCTAGGGGTACTGATCCCGAGGTTGTCAAGGGAATCCAGATTTAATGTGGAAATATATATGGCTTATTTCATAAATGAAAAATACGTTTGAATGTGCAAGATTATTCATATATATATATATATATATATATGTATATATATATATATATATATATATTCATATATATATGTACACACACACACACACACACATATTATATATATATATATATCTATATATATGAATATATATATATATATATTCATACACACACATACACACACCCACACACACACACACATTAATATATATATATAATATGTATCTATATATATAGATACGTATATATATATATATATATGTATATATATATATATATTCATATATATATGTACATATATATATATATATATATATTTATAAATATATATATATTCACACACACACACATATGTATATATATATATATATACATATGTATATAATAATTATATATATATATATATATATTTATATAAATAGATATATACATACATATATATATATATATATATATATACATATATATATATATATATATACATATATATATATATATATGTGTGTGTGTGTGGTGTATATATCTATATATATATATATTATTATTATTATTATTATTATATTACTATCCAAGCTACAACCCTAGTTGGAAAAGCAAGATGCTATAAGCCCTGGGCTCCAACAGGGAAAAATAGCTCAGTGATGAAAGGAAATAAGGAAATAAATAAATGAAGAGAACAAATTAACAATAAATCATTCTAAATAAGAAACAACGTCAAAACAGACATGTCATATAATAAACTATCAACAACATCAAAAACAAAATATGTCATAAATAAACTATAAATAGACTATGTCTGCTGGTCAACAAAAAAGCATTTGCTCCAACTTTGAACTTTTGAAGTTCTACTGATTCAACCACCCGATTAGGAAGATTATTCCACAACTTGTCACAGCTGGAATAAAACTTCTAGAGTACTGCGTAGTATTGAGCCTCGTGATGGAGAGGCCTGGCTATTAGAATTAACTGCCTGCCTAGTATTGCGAACAGGATAGAATTGTCCAGGGAGATCTGAATGTAAAGGATGGTCAGAGTTGTGAAAAATCTTATGCAACATACATAATGAACTAATTGAACGACGGTGCCAGACATTAATATCTAGATCAGGAATAAGAAATTTAATAGACCGTAAAGTTCTGTCCAACAAATTAAGATGAGAATCAGCAGCTGAAGACCAGACAGGAGAACAATACTCAAAAAAAGGTAGAATGAAAGATTAAAACACTTCTTCAGAATAGATTGATCACTGAAAATCTTGAAAGACTTTCTCAATAAGCCTATTTTTTGTGAAATTGAAGAAGACACAGACCTTATATGTTTCTCAAAAGTAATTTACTGTCGAGAATCACACCTAAATTTTGAAAGAGTCATACATATTTAAAGAAACATTATCAATACTGAGATCCGGATGTTGAGGAACCACCGTCCTTGACCTACTTACAATCATACTTTGAGTTTTGTTAGGATTCAACTTAATACCCCATAATTTGCACCATGCACTAATTCTAGCTAAATCTCTATTAAGGGATTCACCAACCCTAGATCTACATTCAGGGGATGGAATTGATGCAAGAGAGTTAGCATCATCTGCATATGCAGCAAGCTTGTTTTCTAGGCCAAAACCACATGTCATGTGTATATAGTATGAAAAGTAATGGGCCAAGAACACTACCCTAGGGAACACCAGATATCACATTCCTATAATCACTATGGTGCCCATCAACAACAACTCTTTGAGATCTATTACTTAAAAAATTAATAATAATGCTAAGAATCGACCCACCCACTCCCAACTGTTTCAGTTTGAAAACAAGGGCCTCATGATTACCACGGTCAAAGGCAGCACTAAAATCAAGGCCAATCATACGAACTTCCCGACCATAATCAAGGGATTCCTGTACAGCATTGGAGATTGTAAGAAGGGCATCACATGCTCCAAGGCCTTTACGAAAACCAAATTGCAAACTAGGGAGTAGATGATTACCTTCATCAAACCTATTAAGACGTTTTGCCAGAAGACGTTCAAAAACTTTAGATAATAGGGAGTTATGGAAATTGGGCGGTAATCAGTGGGACTTGAGCTACCACAAACACATTTACATAGAGGAGTAACATTACCAATTCTCCAACTAGTGCTAAAAGCTCCTCTTCTTGCTAAATTGTGCAAAATAACAGATAACTTTGGAGCTAAGAAATCTCTGCTGTCTTTATAAAAAACAAAGGAAAAAATACCACTTGGACTACACCTCCATAAGCATCAAGGTCCATCAACAGAGCTTTAATCTCACGAGATCGAAAAGCTAAATAAATATATGTATATATGTATGTATATGTATATATATATATATATATATATATATATTTATATATATTCATATATATATATATATATATATACATATATATATATATACATATGAATATATATATATATATATATACATATATATATATGTATATATATATATATATATATACATATATATAATATATATATAGGATTATATATTTATATCTATATATATAAATATATATATATATATATATATATTTATATATAATATATATATATATATTTATATATATACATATATATATATCTATATATATCTATATATATATATATATATATATACATATAGTATACATATATATATATATACATATATATATATATATATATATATATGTATATATATATATATATATATATTAAAATGCCATTAATTGATAAAAATGGTGATATTTTAGCAGCTACTTATGAAACAATCATATTAAGATTCACAATATCTTAGTACCGATATATATTCTTAATGAGGTTTCTGGTCAGAAGGACTTACAGCATCTTCTAAATTCTGTGTTGTGTATATGTACTTGTGTGTAGCCGTGTGGTGGAAACAGTCTCCTGCTGCTCTGGATTTATTAGTGAATGCTGATGCCTAATGTAAATTTATACTAACTAATAAATCAGATGATAACATGAATATGCGTGAAACGAATAGTAATTCAATATAGAATATCACAAATAGAATTAGAAAAGTCTTCTGCTTATAACTTAATTATCGTCGATGTTATCAATATTATGAGGATGATGATGATGATGATAATGATGATGATAATGATGATGAGGCTGTGATTATTATTATTATTATTATTATTATTATTATTATATATTATTATTATTATTATTATTATTATTGTTTATTAATATTAATATTAATATTAATATTAATATTAATATAATATTAATATTATCATTATTATCATTATTATCAATATTGGTATTGTTATTTTTATATTATTATTATTATTATTATTATTACTATTATTATTTTGATATTTATTCAGACTTTCTCGTTTTCTTTTTATTAGTATTGTTTTTATTATTATTATTTTTATTATTATTATTATTATTATCATGATTATTATTATTATTATTATTACTCTGTTTCAAATATAATGTTTCTTAATGGTTTTGTTGATTTATTGTTATGATAATTATAATCATTAATGTCAGATTCTGGCGACACAGAAGGAAGTATCTCCTGCTTAATTGGAGTTGTGTAAGAAATTTATCAATATTTTCATGTAACTTTATGGTTGATATTTACATTGATTAAGGTCACGGGTGTTAGTGATACATGTTAAGTAAATAAATAAATTTATATATTA
>NC_090738.1:79532862-79535362 GCF_036898095.1 Palaemon carinicauda
AAATTCATATTGACATTGGTGACTCTTATACAAACTTTGCTGTATAATGTATAGGACGAGACCATTATACAAGCTTATCATTTTGTCATCCATAGTTTTTATATACTCCTCGAGACTTTTTTTAGAGTCTAGTACGACTCTTTCCTGTAGGGGGCAGGAAGCACTATCATAGTTTCATGCTTAGGTGAAATGATGTATGACGGTAACATCATAGGTCTCTAGGTCTAGACGGACCAGGAAAATATTTTCTTGAGAGTACGGCACCGATTGAGAATCCACAGATACAGTAATACTCTGGTAAACTTCCATCAGGACGATATGGCCTGAGCCTAAAAAAACCGATTTTGAGCGAAGCGAAAAATCTATTTCTGGGTGAGGTAGCCACGTCGTCCTGATGGACCCGCCCTTCTTTTAGTGTAAAAGGCCTTATTGACCCCTGCCTATAATACAGTATCTGTAGCACGCCCGTTACAAGGAATAAAGAGGGTGCTACTGCCTTCATCAGATACACACTGGAAACGGAATAGGAGAGATGCCTTATGAGCGGTTCTCTTTTCATTCTCGTTTCAGATTCTTGTCACTGCAACCCCTCGAAGCATTAATACTGTTCGGGGTGAAGATAACTATGTGACGTGTCAAGAATACAATCCTCTGATATTATGCAATATCCCAGTGAGATTAATTTAGGGATATTCGCTCCAGGAGTTAGAATTTTGGATACCTTTAGGTAAAATTTCTGGGAATATCACTGTAGTCAAATATACCCTAGGAAGCTACCTATTAGGAACTTCCAACAAAACGATATGGCTACCTCACCCAAAAATAGATTTTTCGCTTCTACTCAATTATCAGTTATATATATATATATATACTATATATATATATATATATATATATATAATATATTTATATTATATACTATATATTATATTATATATACACAGTAAATATGTACACGAACAGTAACCCGTATCCACTATTTCCATATATTCTATTCGAATAAAACATTAGTAGAATTATGTAAATTTTAAAAACTTATTCAAGACCGTATAACCTATTCAATGGACGTGTTTCCAGGACACATCAAGAAAGAACTGAGAAATTTTTTTAATCATTTTAAAACACATTCCAGTGACATTCTAGAGACATTTCAAGAATGAATTCTACCTATACAGCAGAGTTTCAGAACTCTGGTAAAAGAGGAGGAGCCAACTCTTTGGATGCGAAGTATATCTGAACTCATTTAATTTTGATTTATCACTCTCTCTCCTCTCTCTCTCATCTCTCCTCTCCCCACTCCTCTCTCTCTCTCTCCTCTCTCCTTCTCTCTCTCTCTCTCTCTGGTTTTATATGCATAATGAGAGAGAGAGAGAGAGAGGAGAGAGAGAGAGAGAGAGAGAGAGAGAGAGAGAGAGAGAGGAGGAGAGAGAGAGAGAGAGAGAGAGAACAACTTAAAAAATCGTAGTGGACTGAAACCACTCTGAAGTTTTAATTCCAAACCAAATTTGAGCAAATGAAATAACTTTTCTAATTTAACACTTGTACAAGAAGATATTCCTAATATTAATATGTTTCAAGTTTTTATGGGTGTTTCGTTTAATTTGAGATATAAACTCCATGCCTACATTAAGAATAGATAAATTTGACATTTAATGAGGCTTTTGTACGCTTTCCAATAATATCTTTTAACCTCTGAATAATTGTGAATGTTCTAGCATAGTCCTAATCTATATATAATTAATGTATAAAAGTTATCTTATTTGAATTGTATAAAGAATGATGTCTAGTAGCCCATGAGTATAATTATTACTGTATGTGCATATAAGCAAACGGTGGACGAGAGTTATATTGATGTTATATCATATTAATGCTAGAGAGTTATAGGGTCCTTTCGACTAGAAAGACAATACTATATTGGATCCTTGTATATGGTTATGGATCGTTTTCCCTTTGTCAACACATATACTGAATAGTCTGCCCTATTTCTTTACATATTCTTTTCTGTTCTTATACAACTAACAACACATATTACCAAACAAGGCTTGTTCACTCGCGAGTTTACTATACTGTAATTGTTCAGCTGGCTGCTTTCGTATTGGTAAGGGTAGAAGAGACTCTTTAGCTACGGTAATCAGCCCTTCTAGGAGAAGAACACTTCATATCAATACATTGTTTTCTAGTCTTGGGTAGTGCCGTAGCCTCTGTACATGGTTCTCTTACTTGAGGGTGCACTCGAGCATACTATTCTATAATATTTATCTTCCTCTTGTTTTGTTAAAGTTATCATAATTTATATAGGAAATATTTATCTTAATGTTACTCTTCATGAAAAATTTCCTTTTCCTTTTTTTTTTCTTTGCTCACTGGGCTATTTTCCTTGTTGAAGCCCCTGGGGTTATAGCATCCTGCTTTTCCAAATAGGGTCATAGCTTAGCAACTAATAATAATAATAATAATAATAATAATAATAATAATAATAATAATAATAATAATAATAATA
>NC_090738.1:79537862-79540362 GCF_036898095.1 Palaemon carinicauda
AAGACAACAAAATACGATATTTTGTTACCTGTAATTCCATTAATACTGTAATTAGTAATATCTGCTCTTACTGATTGTTCATTGCATTACATATGATATATAATTCAGCACAGAAAGAAATAAAACACGAAAAGAGAATGTGATCATACGATAATGTACTGTATACAGTACTGTACGTAGTAAAATTAAATCGAACACGAAACGCAAATCAGATTGCAGTCATACAATACGTATTAGAATGGTGTTACAGTAGGCTGCTGTTGACTACTACTGTACGTACAGTACTACAAATGTAATGGAATGTGCTTCTTTTCCATGAATCTTGTATACGTACGTAGTACTGCATCCAATAATATTCTTTGTTGCAAAAATCACATTTCGAATAAGCGAACGAGAGAGAGAGATAGAGAGAGAGAGAGAGAGAGAGAGGAGAGAGAGAAGGAGAGAGGAGAGAGAGAGAGAGAGAGAGAGAGAGAGAGAGACACATCCTACAACAAAAGCGTAAAATAGCGTACGTAAAGCTGTATTATTATTATTGTTATTATTATTATTATTGTTGTTGTTGTTAATAAAATTATTATTGTTATTATTATTATCATTATTATTATTATTACAGTACTGTACTGTATTATTATCATTATTTATTATTATTACGGTATTATCAATTCTACGTACGTTCGGTATGCGCGGGGCATCTTCTATGAGTTGGTAACCTACGCATCATAGTACTGTAAGACGGGTTGTGATTGGTTCAAGCGCTGATAGATGACGAATCAGAACTCAAGTTTTGTTATCTAGCCTGTGATTGGTGTTTTGCCATCATCTCCTACCCGCAGCAATCTAGGTTCTCGCGGGGCTGGATCGTCCACTTTCTCTTACCGCGTATCGCTGAGTAGACGTTCTTAAGTTTGTGAATCTGTGCTGTGTGCGACTTTTTTAAGTTGAACTTTTTGTTAAATCCTACTGTAATGGCTCCCAAGCGTTCTGCTTCTCTTAAGGCTGGTAGTGAGCCTAAACGCCACCGAAGGATGATGACGATAGCTGAGAAGGTTACGCTTCTCGACATGTTAAAAGATGGTAGAAGTTACGCGGCCGCTGGCCGCCATTTTGGCATCAACGAATCTACTGTTCGCTATATCAAGAAGGACGAGGCGAACATTAGAAAGACGGCTGCAATCACCTTTAGCAGATCAGCGAAGCGAGTCGTTACAACGCGTAATAAAACGATCGTACGCATGGAAGGTGCTTTAGCTGTGTGGATTGCCGACTGCCGAAGAAGAACATAGCGTTGGATACGAACACCATCCAAACAAAGGCTTTGAGCTTATAGGAGAATTTTGCTGCAAAGGAACCTAAAGACGACGACGGCAACCATGCTGAAGATGATGAGGATGCAAATGATCCTCAACCAGGGACATCCACTGATTCCCAGCCTCAGAAACGTTTTTTCCGCCAGCTAAGGATGGTTTGCGAAGTTTCAGAAACGCTTCGCCCTGAAAAGCGTTTCCCTGCATGGGGAGTCTGCTTCCGCTGACACTGCCGCTGCTGAAACTTACGTGAACCAGACGTTCAAGAATATTATCGCCGAAGGTGGATACAAGCCGGAACAAGTCTTTAATATGGATGAGACCGGCTTGTTTTGGAAGAGAATGCCGTCGCGAACTTTCCTGTTCAAAGAGGAAGCCAAAGCCTCTGGCTTTAAAGCATTCAAGGATCGCGTTACCCTCGTGATGTGTGGCAATGCTGCTGGATTTTTGCTAAAGCCGGGGCTTATTTATAAGTCGAAAAATCCTCGCGCTTTGAAAAATAAAAATAAGAATCTCCTTCCCGTGTACTGGATGCATAATCAAAAAGCATGGATTACGAAGATGCTGACCTCCAACTGGTTCCATCAGTGTTTTATCCCGCAAGTCAGCAAATATCTCGTAGAGAAAGGCTTGCCATTCAAGATCCTTCTCCTTATGGATAACGCTGGTGGACACGCAACTGACCTGTCGCATGAGGGCATTCAGGTTGAGTTCCTGCCACCGAACACCACGTCATTAATTCAAACCGATGGACCAGGGGGTTATCAGGGCGTTCAAGGCCCTCTACACGAAGAACACCTTGGCGGACCTCGTTGCGTGTGCGGATGCTGCCCAAGATGATGAGGATGAAGATTTTTACTTGAAGGCGTACTGGCGGCAGTACACCATAGCCACGTGCCTGCAGAATATTCAGAAGGCACTTCAAGAGATGAAACCTGCAACCGTGAATGCGAGCTGGAAGAAGTTGTGGCCCGAGATTGTTTACGACGACAAGGGATTTACTCCGTCGGAAATCCAACACTCTGCAATACGCAAATCTGTGCAGTTGGCTGCCATAATTGGAGGTGACGGGTTTGGCGACATGACGACTGAAGACGTCGACAAGTTGTTGGACTGCCATTCCCAGCCCCTAACTGACGCAGACCTCGAAGACCTGACGAAATCGGCAAGCGAAGAACAGAGTGAAACCCAGG
>NC_090738.1:79557862-79574882 GCF_036898095.1 Palaemon carinicauda
TGTTAGTTTAAACTGAGTCGTAAACGGCCTTGTATTTTATCCTGGGAACATTTGGATATCCATTATGAGGACTGGTTACATACGATTGTCCTTAATTTATTCAATCAGGAAAAAATTCGTTATCCTTTTCAAAACGTCACCGTCTGAGGTATTTGTCTACAAGAGCACGCCCTCCATTTACTCCCAAATTATGCAGTTAGGAGGTTGTTTACCTGGGAAAGCAAAAAATAGCAAGATATGTTGCGAGGGGAGAGGGGGGGGCGTTAGGAAGGTGTTGGTGGAGGAGGTACTAAACAACCTTGAACCGACATCGTCAACATTGTTAACCAAAAAAAAAGTTTGTGACCTCAGCATACATTTGGTATATATTCTGAATAGTTACTAAATTAAAAATGAAGTAATTACTCAAAAAGTGTCACTATTTGTGAAATGTATATTTTATATTTGGTAAATATTATATATAAATGATATTAAAGTGTTTTTATTTAAGGAACTATTTTAAGAATGACTAGTTTTCCCAGACGACGTTTTGCTATACTAGTGCCATCTATTGACCTCTGCCTAAGGATGCCTGCACATTTCCCACCAATGAAAACAGTCATACGCTTCAAAAATAGTTATTCCCGTAAAAACATTCTTCAAAAAAGATAAGATTTATTATCAAGTATTTATCAAATGAAATATACAATCCACAAATAGTCGAACTTTGGAGTAATTGATCCATTTTTTTATTTAGTATATATTTTGAATATATAACAAATGTCCGCTGACGTCACGAACTTCTCTTTGACTATGTAGACGATGTCGGTTCCAGGTCGCTTAGCACCTCCTCCACCAAATTTATATATGTTTTAGGAATTCCACTAATGATTCTCCGATAGATATAAGGAAATTATCATTTTTATAGAAGATTTTAGCTTACATATGTTTTAATTAAATTATATATTTTACCTGTCGTAATATCAATCTTACCACCAATATATTGAAGGCAAAATTTTTAGTTATTTTTTTTTTCCAGATTAAGAAAGAAATTGTCGAAAAAAAAGCCTAATTACTTTAAAGGAATGGAGCTTATTTATAACTTTCTGAGTTACAAACAATTTTCTAAAACATATCATATACGAAAAAACCTGACATTTGAAACGGATAATATCGTAACCTTTCGCCAAAACTTTTAGACATCTTGTCAATATTATCAAAATACTATTATTAGCAAAGTAGTATCAATATCGATTTATTAGATATTTTACTTACCATTTATTGATATTGATACAAAACACCACGTATATATCCTTATTCTATTTGCCTCTCCATATTTCTACATATTTTAATCGTAATTAATGAACAGCATACCAAAAGAGAGGGCATTAACCATTTAATTTTCTTCATTTTGCCGCCACTGGAATGTCTTCGGGTTAGACCATAAATTACTGATATAATTTGAAAAAGCAAGTATAAGCTAAAAAGGAAATATACATACTCTAAGTAGGTTTGCCTACTCTGACATGCATCTTCATATATTGTTTTGTATATGGATGTTGTAGTCAGGGAAGCGGTGACTGCTAAGCAGAGAGGTTTTAAGATTATGGATAAAGTCATGTGGGTTTTGTTTAAAAATTTATAAGTTGGAACAAAAGTCATAACATTTGTTTCCTTACACAGAGATGAATATATATATATATATATATATATATATATATATATATATATATATATATATATATATATATATATATATATACTGTATATATATATATATATATATATATATATATATATATATATATATATATATATATATATATATATATATATATATATATATATATATATATATATATATATATATACATATATATATATATATATATATATATATATATATATATATATATATATATATATATATATATATATATATATATATATATATATATATATATATATATATATATTTTTGGGCTTAAGCCATGTCGTCCTGATGGAAGTTCCTATAGGGTAGCTTCCTAGGGTATATTACAACTACGGCGATATTCCCAGAGAATTTACCTTAAGGTACCAGAATTCTAACTCCTGGAGCGAGTATCCCTCGTGAAAGGGATATCGCGACATATCAGAGGACGTATTCTAGACACGTCACATGGCAATCTACATCCTGGACAGAGATTTCGTCTCGTAGGAGGTGATTGGCGAGATACGAATTCGGGAAAGAAAAAGGGGAGCCGCCCCCAAGGCTTCCCTATCCCCCGATTCGTATGCGTGCCTGGCGCCAATCCTGGCGCCATCTGTATTCCTTTTTGCGTAGCTTAACAACTCGGTGTTTTTTCCTGTTTTCCTCGCAAATCTTGGATTTATTCAGCTTTTCATGGCTTCTTCGTCTTCGTTGACCTCGGATAAGTTGAGTATAGTGTCTGTTATGTATAAATGTAGGCTCTTGGTAAAATTTTGATTGATTAATAGGATTAATCTTTGATACAAGAGCCGTAGCCTACCAGAGGTGTCCGGGACACTCACTCGCTAGGTATAAATTAGTTAGTCAGAGTGACATTCCTGGTTGTTTTGCTTAATAAAATTTAGCTATTTAGCTTTACATAGGATTTCCTTTCGTGCTTAGTATTATTTGGCGAAGTATTCGCCATTCTGGCCTACGCTAGGCCATGTAGCCTAGTCGTTTGGTCCTAGTACTTAATGCATGATTTTGGTTTTTCCGAGTGTAATTAAAATTTTATTGAAGCTTTAGGCTATATTTTATACATTTTAGACTGTGTGGAATATTTCCAAGATTGTATACGTGAGAGTTTCGGTGAATTAGGTAATCGATTCTCTTGGTGCCTAGGCTAATTGCTTATGGAGCCTTAGTATACTTTATTATACTCCCCGGTTGCTTTCTTTTCTTAGGAGAAGGTATGCAATCCCTTTCCCTCTGTTTAAGCCTTAGGCTTATCCCTAAGTGGTTTTTTTCCGAATTTATTTTCGATAAAACTATACTAGGGTGTTACTGTACCTTCCTGTTCCAGCAAAGTCTGGTTCAAAGAGGGACAGAACAACAGAGTTTTTAGTCTGAGTCCGTGTTGTCTGGCTTGGGGCAGAGTCTCCCTCGCTGACCTAACACTTACAAAGGGAGCTTAGCTCCCTTAGGTCACTATCGAAGGTTTCTGTAAGTTATGATTCCTTCTTGTGTGATCGACCAGACTAAGTCCTGTTGCTGTTCTCGGGGAGGATAAAATCTTCCCTTGGGAGTAGCAACGCCTTCCTTGCTTTGGTGCTCTGGAAGCTGGCAGGTATTATACTACTGTGCTGGCCCTTTCCCTTAGATCTCCCTTAGGCTAAGACAAAGTTCTTGGCTGCGGGTGATCTGTCACTAAAGCTAGGTTGGCAGGACCCTCTTGTCCCTTCCCCCTCTATCTCCGTAATGGCCTAGCCATTACTGTACTGTACCTTGCCGGCCGGCAGAGCTGGCCGGCAGGGGTATTACTGTACTGTATGTCATTCTACTTCTGGACCTAGTATAGGTTGGGATGTGGAATTGACTAAGCCCATTGCCGGCCGGCAGAGATGCTGGACGGCAAGGGTCTTATGTTTTCGAGTGCTGCCCGGACCTCTCTTGGTCCCTCATCCATGCCTGCCGGCAGAGCCGGACGGCATTGGTCAAGGAAGCCTGAATTAAGTTTCTCCCCTTCCTTATATGCACTCTTTCGGTTGCCGGGCTTGGGGGGTTATGTACACTCTTATCCCGGCATCCATTCTATTTTCTTCTAGTGCTGTACCTGTCCCGGCTGCCGGCCTATGAGGCCGGCTGCCGGCCTCATAGGCCGGCAGCCGGGCAGGTGTAGTCTTCTGGTTCTTTTGCTGCCGGCTGGCATCGGTCTTGTACCTTTGCCGGCCGGCTTATGTCAGTCCTTGTTTGCCGGTCACCAAGAGTGTGGCCGGCAGCTGGGTACTACCTTGTGTAGTTACTGGCCGGCAATCATTGCCGGCCAACACTGGCTGTTGCTGGCCGGCAGCTGCTGCCGCCGGCACAGGCATTTGAACCAGAGGGCTGCCGCCCTATAGCTGTTAAGTAGTATACTTTAAAGCTAATTGTGGTGTGTGCCGGCCGGCAAAGGCAGGCCGGCACACATCCTCCTATACTGTACTAGTATTCTTCTGTATAGCATATACAGTAAGAAGAAAACTATAGTAAAAGTTTAGGTACAGCACTGTATCTTCTAACACTATTGTGTTTTCTTGCACAGCCCTTTGCTGTTGCCCTCAGACAGGAAGCAGAGTTCTTCCCCGTCTATTATCCAGGATTTTAAAATCATTGCCTAGGTGTGAGCTCCACCTGTTTCCTCTGGAAACCTTGCATTGGTTACTCTAGTAGAGATAAACCATTTTGATTTTATTATCTGGAAGGCTGCAACAATGGGTTGTGAGGGAAACACAAGTGTGTGTCTTTCCTTTATGAATTGTTATACTATACTATGCATATCCAGTGATACATAGTTCACTTGATACTCATGGAAATTTCTTCTCTTTACAGGAGGACCCTCCAAAGTGCGGAAATGTTTTCTGCAATGTCCGCAGCAAGAACCTCTGCGGACATGAGTGTTGTAGGAGACACGCAGCATGCGCTGTCTCCAAGGATGATCTCCAGTATTGGGACCCTCAGGTATGTATTGTATGCACTAACCTGATTACTGAGGCTTTTGATTCCCCTAGAACGGCGGAATCAAGGGATATAGCTAGGGAAAAGCTTCGTACTTGGGTAAGGGGCTTCAAGAAGAACACCTCTGGCCCTTATCTTCCAAGTGAGAAGATGAGGGCGTATCTTTTTCCCCAGGCATCAGCTGAGGCAGTGATTCCCCAGCCTCAAGAGGAGATCCCTCAAGATCAAGTCCAGGTGGACGAAGAAGTCGCAGATGCGATGCAAGACATCCAGTTGTGTGACAGGATGTCTGACCTGGACGAACGTTTGGAAGAAGACCTCCTGGCAGAAGGTCAGGATCAAGTTCAAACCCCGGATGTCGTAGAGGATGAGGTCGACGAGGTGTCGGCTACTCCGGTTCAGATGCCGGAGCCTATCCCCTCAACATCGGCTGGTCTCCCAGTAGAACTGGGACAGGCCCTCTCTTCGATTGTTGGAATGATCCAACAAATGCAGAAGGAGAATCAGGAGAAGGCGGCTGCAATGGAACTGCGTATGCAGTTCCTGGCAGAATCACATGGGCCCCGGAAAAGGCTCAATGTGAAAGACCTTCCCATATGCTCAGATGCTAACCCATGGAGGTATGCTGAGCACATGCCGATGACGACTGGAAAGATCGTCATCTCGGATAAGCTGGGTTCAGTTCCCCTAGAGGAGGTAGAATTCTGGCCCAGCAAGGCATCATATCCGGACTGCTATGTCCGGCTGAGAAAAGAACCAGCTTCAAGGGAGGAGACAGAGCCGAAGGAGGTCATTATTATAGACCACGCTAAGGCTCAAGCCCTACTTTCATCCTCGATGAAAGAGAGGGGCTTCTCGAATTCGAAGGTAGCTGCATTGAGCAAGAAGCTCCCTTCGTTTGTGTCCTCTCCTGATAGAGCCTTCCCCTTTTTACAGAAAGGGTTTGCGGCTGTCCTAAAGGCAGTCGAGGCCGGCAAGCCTTGCCCCTCCCTGGAGGAGTGTAAACCCTTGTCGCTGGCTCTACCTATGGACCACAAAGACTGGAAGGATGTCCATCTGACATTCTCAGTGGGGAAGTTGGAGGCTGATATTGCCGGACGGCAATTCGGCGAGGACCTCCCCAAGCTGTCCGAATCTCTTTTACAAAGAGAGTTCGAGACAAAAGAAAGACTGGCTGCCTCAATGTCTCATCAGACTACTCTCGAGACGATGGCAAGTGACCCCAAGGTCCATGAAATGTTCATGGTAGTGGCTAAGTCTCACCTAGCCACAGTGACGAAGGACCTTTATAGCTTCGTCAAGGCAAGGAGAGCTTGCAGGGAGTTCGTGTTCACCGGGGCTTCGGTGAGACACGAGCCAAGGAAGTTAATCTCCTCCAACATTTGGGGAAAAGACCTTTTCCCTACCGATGTGGTCAAAGAGGTTGTTGATAAGGCCGCCGTGGAGAATAGAAACCTTCTCCAGAAGTGGGGCCTGGCTATCAAAAGAAAATCTTCCCCGGATGAGGGTCCTCAACCAAAGAGGAAGAATATGAAGACTAGGCTACCATTTCGGCCAGCCAAGCCTTATAGACAGCAACAGCAACTGCAATTGCCTTTGCCTCCAGTGCCCCAGATGGTGGCACAAACCCCGACTGCCTTTCAGTGGGTACCCCAGGCTGTGCCAGGTCAATCAACCACATTCGCCCCAACGTTCGAAGGACAGTCTTCTTCCTTTCGTGCAAAACCTAGAGGAGCAGCCAGAGGCTCGTCTAGGCGCCCCTCAAGGGGAAGGGGATTCAGAGGTGGTCGTGGTCAGGGAGGCAAGACCTCAGGACGGCAGTCTAAGTGAAATGATACCGGTAGGAGGGAGACTGATGAAATTTTGGGATCGCTGGACCTTCGATCCCTGGGCCCAAAGCCTACTCAAGAATGGACTGGGTTGGAGGTGGTTCAGCACTCCACCCCCATGCCTTCGGTTTTTCCAACACTCCACCCCCATTTTGGAGGAGTACGTTCAAGAACTGTTGGAGAAAAATGTGATCCGAAAGGTGAAGTCCATCAAATTCCAAGGTAGGCTGTTTTGTGTTCCCAAGAAAGACTCGGAAAAGCTCAGAGTCATTCTGGACTTGTCACCACTCAACAAGTTCATAGTGAATTGCCAATTCAAGATGCTAACACTGCAACACATAAGGACCTTACTGCCCAAGAGGGCATACTCAGTCTCTATAGACTTGTCAGACGCCTATTGGCACATTCCAATCAGCCGTCGACTCTCCCCCTACCTAGGGTTCAGGCTACAACGGAAACTGTACGCCTTCAGAGCCATGCCATTCGGGCTAAACATAGCCCCAAGGATTTTCACGAAGCTTGCGAGCGCAGCTCTCAAACAATTACGCCTAAAGGGAATTCAGGTAGTAGCCTACCTGGACGACTGGCTGGTGTGGGCAGCATCCGAGACCGAATGCTTGCAAGCTTCCAGTCAGGTGATCCAGTTCCTAGAGTACCTAGGCTTCAAGATCAACAAGAAAAAGTCTCGACTTTCTCCATCCCAAAAGTTCCAGTGGCTGGGAATCCACTGGGACCTTTTGTCACACAGTTTCTCCATCCCAATGAAGAAAAGGAAGGAGATAGCGGGCTCTGTCAAGAGACTTCTAGATTCCGAAAGGATATCAAGACGCGAACAGGAGAGGGTACTAGGCTCTCTCCAGTCTGCTTCAGTGACAGACCCAGTGCTAAGAGCACAGCTAAAGGATGCAACCGGAGTTTGGAGAAGGTATGCATCAAACGCGCGAAGAGACCTGAGAAGACCAGTGCCGCCTCGGCTACGTACTCTTCTCAGACCTTGGTCCCAAGCCAGACATCTAAAGAAGTCGGTTTTTCTTCAGCCACCTCCCCCGTTGATGACGATTCACTCAGACGCCTCAAAGGAGGGATGGGGAGGTCACTCTCATCGGAAAAAAGTCCAGGGGACTTGGTCTAAGCTATTCAGGACCTTTCACATAAACTTTCTAGAAGCTATGGCAGTGCTCCTTACCTTAAAGAAAGTCTCCCCGCGTCACTCGATCCACATAAGATTGGTGACAGACAGCGAGGTGGTTGTGGGATGCTTGAATCGACAAGGGTCGAGGTCACCACCTCTCAACCAAGTGATGTTAGCCATTTTCCGATTGGCGGAAAAGAAGAAGTGGTACCTGTCGGCAGTTCACCTTCAAGGAGTCCGCAATGTGACAGCGGACGCTCTATCCAGGTTCACACCGATAGAGTCGGAATGGTCCTTAGACGCAGGATCATTTTCCTTCATTCTGAATCAAGTCCCAGAACTGCAAATAGACCTCTTTGCGACGAAAGACAACAAGAAGTTGTCCATGTACGTGTCCCCGTACGAGGACCCCTTAGCGGAAGCAGTGGACGCAATGTCCCTCGACTGGAACAGATGGTCCAGGATTTATCTGTTACCCCCTCACAACCTTCTGTTGAGGTTCCTCAACAAACTGAGATCCTTCAAGGGGGTAGCGGCAATAGTGGCCCACAAGTGGGCGAACAGTATGTGGTTCCCCTTGGCGTTGGAACTACAGATGAAGTTCGTGCCGCTACCACATCCAGTTCTGACCCAGCGAGTCCAGAAGTTGACTGTCTGCGCTTCATTACAGAAAACCCAGACCCTGCAGCTCATGATTTTCTCGCCCTAGCGGTGAGAAAGCGCTTCGGGATTTCGAAAGCCAGCATAGACTTCCTAGAGGAATACAAGTGCAAATCGACTAGAAGGCAATATGAGTCATCTTGGAGAAAATGGGTGGCCTTTGTAAAGGCAAAGAATCCGCAGGAGATCTCAACAGATTTCTGCTTATCTTTCTTCATCCACCTCCATGGCCAAGGATTGGCAGCTAACACGATTTCAGTGTGTAAATCGGCTTTGATGAGACCCATTTTATTTGCCTTCCAGATCGACCTAGGTAACGAGATCTTTAATAAAGTTCCGAAAGCCTGCGCTAGGCTCAGCCCTTCAGCACCTCCAAAGCCCATCTCATGGTCTTTAGACAAAGTTCTTCATTTCGCCTCCTTGTTGAGCAATGAAGAATGTGCGTTAAAGGATTTGACGCAAAAAGTTATTTTCCTATTTGCACTCGCGTCCGGGGCCAGGGTTAGTGAGATCGTAGCCCTCTCGAGAGAGGCAGGTCGTGTTCAGTTCCTGGATGGGGGGGAGCTGAACCTGTTTCCGGATCCTACGTTTCTCGCCAAGAATGAGTTACCCACCAACAGGTGGGGTCCCTGGAGAATCTGCCCTCTGAAAGAAGATGCATCTCTATGTCCAGTAGAATGCCTAAAGGTCTATCTTCGTAGAACTTCAGACTTCAAGGGTAGTCGACTATTCAGGGGAGAAACATCAGGCTCAAATTTATCTCTGAATCAACTCAGAGCGAAAATGACATATTTTATTCGCAGAGCGGATCCTGACAGTACACCCGCAGGTCACGATCCGAGGAAAGTTGCCTCATCCCTAAATTTCTTTAATTGTATGGATTTTGATCATCTCCGTTCATACACGGGCTGGAAGTCTTCCAGGGTGTTCTTTCGCCACTATGCGAAGCAAGTAGAGGAACTTAAGAGATCTGTGGTAGCAGTGGGTCGTGTAGTTAACCCTACTGTTTAACTCTGCGAGGAACAGTGGTCTTAATTGGGACGATTAAGTCCAGGGTGAGTGTGTAGGTACATACTGTACTACAAACTAAATAAGGGCACCAAGTGCTCATATAGACTGTTCCTTCTTTCAAAGGTGAACCTTGCATAAGTTCAGACATGTGTGCCAAGCGTTTCTAACGCTAATGTGATTGATTTGTAATACAGATTTTTTATGACTTGATACCTTGGTATCTTATTAAAGTGGTGTTTAATGGTTTTTCTTTCAGATAAACAAGTTCTGTTTACTATCATACTTATGCTTAAAGTTTTGGGTTACCCTCTTTTATATAAATATATATATTTGTTGTTAACCTGTCTGTTTATTATCTGTCAATAAACTTGTTCTTGAGAACCTTGCGTCTCTTTCACCTGTGTCAATTTATTGGTATAATTGAGCATTTTAATTCTATGTATCTTATCTGGGATAATTCTGATAGAATTGTTCTGTTTTGCAAGCTATGTTGCATTGGTTTATGTAAGTCCCCTAATGGGAGGACTCCGTCCCATAAAGGGACGAGGGCGGTTTTATTAGTTTCTTCCTATGCGGATATAAACCTTTGTCCAATACAAGTATTGTGCGGATTACTGGTCAATATATTAACGCAGTGGTTCTATACAAACTATGCTTTACTTAATATAGGGCGAGACCACTATATTAGCTTGCCTGGTATTCATACATAGATATATGTACTCTTCGAGACTTTCCAGAGTCTAGTAGGACTCTTCCCTGTAGGGGGCAGGAAGCTCTAACATAGTTTATAGTTAGTTGAAAAGATGTATAACGGTAACATCTTAGGTCTCTAGGTCTAGTCGACCGGGAATAAATATCTCCGGGGAGTACGGCACGTTCTGAGAATCCACAGATACAGTAATGCTCTGGTACACTTCCATCAGGACGACATGGCTTGAGCCCAAAAAACGGATTTTGAGCGAAGCGAAAAATCTATTTTTGGGTGAGATAGCCATGTCGTCCTGATGGACCCGCCCTTGCCTTTCTAAGAAAGGGCTGTAGGACCCCTCCCTACATACAGTATCTGTAGCACCTCGTGTACGCTACAAGGAATACAGATGGCGCCAGGATTGGCGCCAGGCACGCATACGAATCGGGGGATAGGGAAGCCTTGGGGGCGGCTCCCCTTTTTCTTTCCCGAATTCGTATCTCTTCAATCTCCCTCCTACGAGACGAATCTCTGTTCAGGTGGTAGATTGCCATGTGACGTGTCTAGAATACGTCCTCTGATATGTCGCGATATCCCTTTCACGAGGGATACTCGCTCCAGGAGTTAGAATTCTGGTACCTTAAGGTAAATTCTCTGGGAATATCGCCGTAGTTGTAATATACCCTAGGAAGCTACCCTATAGGAACTTCCATCAGGACGACATGGCTATCTCACCCAAAAATAGATTTTTCGCTTCGCTCAAAATCCGTTATATATATAAATGTACATATATCTATCTATATATATATATATATATATATATATATATATATATATATATATATATATATATATATATATATATATATATATATATATATATATATATATATATATATATATATATATATATATATGTTATGTTAAAGTAGGTTATTTAATTGTTTATAAATAAATTCGGTCTTCGGCAGGAGTAAAAGTTAACTGCCCTTTTCATAAGAGTTCGGTGATAACCTTCGCTCCTCCTCGTCGTTAATTAGTGAATTGCCATTAACTCTTTTGTTTATTTTTCTTTCCGAGTGTTTGGTGTTTAGTGAGAGCCGTGGACGAGACTACTGCTGCCTGGAAAGTTCAGTTCGGACCGTGCATTGATCACAGACGTATATCCTAATTCAGCAGCCATTGGTAGACGCCTCTTTTATTCCTTCATAAGGAATTGTGCCTTTGGAGGATTATTTCGCTGGTGTCTTTGAGCCATCCGCGGTAAATTGTACACTTCTTTGGATCACGGACTACGTATACAGGGGTTTTGTCACCTGCGATAGCCACCTCGCTTGTTACGTCCTGCAGGTGTATGTGTCACTTGCGACCTTCGCTTGACGCTGTTTTCCCCGCCTGAGGATTCTGCGGGAAGACGGTGCCGTCGTTCCGTCCCGGCACTGGTGGAGGTACTATTGCCGTGATCCAAGAGCGTCATCACATCAGTTACGCTGCTCGTCTGTGGACCAAGGGTCCGTGAGGAGGAACGTAGGGAGGCATTACCCAGGTAAAGTTACGATCTTTTTATTATCGTTACGGATATGCCCAGCCCGTTTTCCTGGTGTTAATGATACTCCCTCTGATGCTGATGATCGTTCGTCCCCTATCTGTCATCTAATCCATGTATGGATAAGTACAGTTATAAGTATTTCCACGGATAGGTAATACAGTGTTGAGATATGTACATATATCTAGAAATTATGACTCAGCATAATTCTTTTATGTGAATGTATAAGTATTTATGCCTTTAACTTAATGTGGTATGTGTATTTGTATGCTGCCTTGTGTTATGTTTTATAATTGGGTATTTGGTTTGCCTTTAATGTTTGTGTGTGTAGGTAGGTAATTTTAAGGTTTTTCTGCCTTTTCATTTCTCCTGTCTTCCTTATTCCTATATGTTTAGTAATAGGGTAGTGGTTTGTTGATATTTGTGGGCCCGGCTTATTATATGAGCCATACTTTTGATCTGTTTAGTTTTTCTTTGTTAGGGTTAAGATTATTAGATATAGGTCAACCTTGTGTATTTAGAGGACTCTGTATATTAGTCCTCCAGGTCATTTTTGTTTAATCATTGTTGTCTGTCTTAGGAGCTTTTTGTTACTCCTGGTGCAAGGTTGAATTTATTTAAGTGTATTGTAATAAATATTGTTAGATTTTTCCAGTGTTTTTGTTCTGTCTTCCCTCAGTTCACCGTGTTACATAAATAATGTACTGCCTACGATTCCTTTAAAAAATCAAAGTTTAAAGAACCAGAACTACGGCCTACACGGGTCGCAACAAGTGGCGACCGTGACAGGATCGTACACAGGTGTACTCGGTGTTTGGGGGAGCAGTTCAGCTCTGGATTGATGTGACAGTATTTATTGTTGATATTTGATTTTTGGTTTAGTTGCTTTCCTACCCCATAGGATATTATTTTCATTAAAATGAAGGACTTTACTTTTGACCCGTCGGAATTCTTGGGTTCGGCTGACTGTTTAAAATATTTAGGAGTTTTGACAAGGGCTTATTTGGTACAGTGTGCCCGGTGGTTGGGGATCCCTCATAAGTCCCCTGACACTCGGGCCAATTTGTTAAAATTGGTTAAGGAAAAAGTGTCCCAAGATTTGGCTGAGGGTAATGAGGCAGCTAGCGGCCTAGCTAGTGATTTTGAGAGTGGCACTGATTTTGGGTCGGACCAAGAAGGATCCATAGTCGATGATGTGAGCATAAATCCTGGTTTGTCCCTGTTCACTGATTCCCCTGCAGTAAAGGTTATGTATGAAGGTCCGGCCAATTTTCCTACTCCGGCCAGGGCTGTTAAAAATGTTAATATTTCAACTAACCCCTTTTTAGCTGAGGAAGCTGTTCCCAACCATGTAACACCTTCTGCTCATGTAATGGGGCAGGAGGAGTTCCATGTAATTTGTAAGAGAATTGAGTTATTGAAGCTGCAGTTTGAGGAGGACGAGAGGGCCCGGAAACATGAGATTGAGGTGCTCAAGCTTAAGCTTGATTTGGCCAAGGTGCAAGGGTCCCCTAATCATGTTAGTTCTCCCTACAGCTCATCATCAGACAAATTTAATATTTCGGGTGCACTTAAGTTAATTCCAGTTTTTGATGAGGGGAGCGTACCAGAATTTTTTAAAGCTTTTGAGAGGGTTGCTACCCGGTTGTCTTGGCCCACAGAAATGTGGACGGTACTCATACAGTGTAGATTGATGGGCAAGGCAATCCGGGTATATAATGCATTGGAAGAGGGCCTTGCCAGAGATTATGACAAAGTAAAGGCTTTGGTTCTCAGGGCCTATGATTTGGTCCCTGAGGCCTATTGCCAGAGATTCCGAACCACTGGCAAGCCCAATTCTATGTCTTATGTTGAGTACGCTCGTCTCAAGGAGGAGCAGTTTGACAACTGGCTGAAAAGTCGTCAAGTTGCTTCCTTCTCTTCCTTGAGGGAACTGATGGTACTGGAGGAGTTTAAGAAGGTGTGTAGTAAAGAATTGAGGGTTCATCTGGAGGACACTAAAATTTTAACTTTGTCAAAGGCGGCTCAGGTAGCTGATGAGTTTGTCCTGACCCATCGGGCTGGGTCAGGTAACTTCTCGTCCTCATACCCTAATAATAATAGTAATTTGTCTTCTAAGTCGAATAATCCCTTTAAAAACCAATCTAGTACCCCAAGTAGTAGCATGAGTAATCATGTTGGTAGTGGCTTCAGAAAGGACTTGAGTGGTGGTCACACTCTGGTTTTTTCTAACCGTGGCAATTCGGGTAAAACTAATCAAATTAGAGGTAATTGCTTTTGGTGTAACAAGCCAGGGCATCGACAAGCTGAATGTAGAGCCAGGAGCCGTTACCTCCAAAAGAATCAAAATAAGAGTCAAAATAATGTTAATCAGCCTACGCCAATCTCACTAATTTCAAATAATTCTATTTCAGAGAGTAAGAATGGTAAAACTGTTGATCCCCAGGTTAGTAGTGAATCAGATGTAGATAAAGTAAAACCTGTATTGTGTGAGTCCACTGGTAATTTATGACCATTTAACAAATATGTCTACCCAGGAAAATTGAAATGTGAGACCTCTACACTTTATGTTAAATTCTTGAGGGACACAGCCTCCGCTAGATCTTTGGTGTTGGCAGGGTCCTTGTCTAACTTAGTTCCCTATACTGGAGAATATGTGGTCCTGGGAGGATTTCCCGATACAGTGGCATCTGCTCCTTTAGTAAGGGTGGAGCTGTCCTTCCCAGGGTATCATAAGGTTACTGAGCTGGCGGTAGTTGAGAGCCTGCCGATACCAGGAATAGACGGAATCCTTGGGAACGATATGTTGAGTGCAGAGGGGCAGGAATTATTTCCTATTGTTTCGGTCACGGCTTGCCCTGTGGCAATAACTACTCGAGCCTCTGCTAAGCGTGCAGCAGAAGCTGATAATGATGACCTAGATTTAAGTAATTTAGAAATAGAGGTAGAGAAGCCCGGGCTAGTAGAAGGTAGTAGTAGTAGCAGTAGTTCTAGTTTTGGAGTTTTTAAATTATTGAAATCCGATTGTGACCGTCTCTCTTTCATACAGGCTCAAAAAGATGAATTTTCATTTGAGTTAGGTAATACTGACGATTTGACCAGGCCCAGGTTTGTGGTTTTGAAAGGATTGTTGTATAGGGTCAGTCGTCCCCCAACTCATCAACTAAATGTGACTAATTGTTTAAGACAAATTGTCGTACCTACCAAGTTTAGGGAGGCTGTGTTAAGCCTTGCACATGAGGACTCCTTTTCTGGCCACTTAGGCTTAAGTAAAACTTTTTGTAGGTTGAGTAAATGTTTTTGGTGGCCAGGAATGAAGTCTTCGGTGAAGAAATTTGTAAGAACTTGTGAAGTGTGTCAGGTGATGGGTAAACCCAATCAACCTATTCCCAAGGCTCCTCTTAACCCAATTCCTTCAATTGGAGAACCCTTTGCAGAATTGGTAATTGATGTGGTAGGACCTCTGCCTAGGACGAAGTTAGGGTTTACGCATCTCCTGACCATAATGGATAGAGCATCACGTTTTCCTGAGGCCTTTCCAATGAAGAAAATAACCTCAAATGCTGTGTTTGACAAATTAGTGGAGTTTTTCTCCAGGTATGGACTGCCTCGTAAAATTCAGTCAGATTGCGGCTCGAATTTTACAAGCAGGGTATTTAAGAGTAAGTGTGCTGAACTGGCCATTCAGCACATTACCAGTGTACCCTACCATCCTGAGAGTCAGGGTTGGTGGAAAGATTTCACCAGACCCTTAAGTGTATATTAAAAAAATATTGTTATGAGCAAGGAGAGGATTGGGATAAAGGGCTTCCCTTTGCTCTCTTTGCCATAAGGAATTTTCCCAATTCTTCTACTGGCGTTGCTCCCTTTGAATTAATATTTGGGCACAAGGTTCGAGGACCTTTGGAAATCTTCCATGAATTGCTCGAAGTAAATCAGAGAGGAGAGCGTACGGTGGGAGAAGTTGTTAGTGAACTTAAGTCCAAGTTAGCCGTAGCTTGGAAGTATGCCAAAGATAATTTGTCTGCTTCCCAAGCTACAATGAAAACCAAATTTGATCAGAAGTGTAAGGTACGCTCATTTGAGTCCGGGGACTTAGTATTAGTTTTAAGCACAGATCCAGACAACTTCCTTGAACCCAGGTACAAGGGCCCCTGGAAGGTGTTGAGAAAGTTGTCCGAGGTCAATTATGAAGTTGAAGCCCCTGGAGCTAGTCGTAAATGTAAAATTTTCCACATAAACAGGTTGAAATCTTACTCTTCTGATAGACGGGATCCGTTGGCCATTGTTTTTGAGCCAGTTATGAGTGTGGTTGCACCTGTTGAGGAAAACTTGGAAGATGTTTTGGACCAGGTGCCCTCAGATGCTCTAGGTAATAACTTGCAAAATTTAGGTGTATTAAAAGAGGGGTTAGAGCATCTGGAGGCACCTCAGAAACAAGATATACTAAACCTAATTATGGAATTTTCTGACTTGTTTCAGGACTCTCCAGGAAGGACGAGGTTGCTCCAGCATGATGTTGATGTTGGGGACGCTTCTCCGGTTAAGCAAAGCCCGTATCGCCTCAGTCCAGAGAAGCGTGCCATTGTTGAAGACGAAATTAAATACATGCTGGAGCACAATCTCATACAACCATCAGTAAGTCCATGGAGTTCCCCTATAGTCTTAGTGAAGAAGCCTGATGGTAAATATCGTATGTGTGTTGACTATAGGAGGGTAAACTCGGTTACTAAAAATGATTCCTTTCCTCTTCCCCGTATTGAGGATTGTCTGGACCTGATAGGTCCTGCTAGGTTTATTACAAAATTGGATCTGTTAAAGGGATATTGGCAGGTACCCCTATCTGGCCGTGCCCGTGAAATTTCGGCATTTGTGACGCCCTCAGGTCTTTACGAGTGCAAAGTAATGCCCTTTGGGATGAAGAACGCTGCCTGTACTTTCCAGCGTCTGATGAACAGGGTAATTTGTGGCCTGGAAGGTACAGAAATCTATATAGATGACTTGGTGGTACACAGCAACGACTGGCGGACCCACCTGGTAAGATTAAGAAAAGTTTTTGAGGCACTTAGGGCCGCCGGTCTTGTTGTGAATCTGGGTAAATGTAACTTTGGGAAAGCTAAGGTTAGTTGTTTGGGTCACGAGATTGGCTTGGGTAAAGTTGCTCCTAAGCAAGCCAATCTCGAGGCCATAGTTTCTTTGAAGAGACCGTGTGATGTCAGAGAGGTTCGTAAGGTGCTGGGTATGTTGGGATATTACCGTAGGTTTGTCCGAAACTTCTCTGACCTTGCACAGCCTCTAACTAATTTATTGAAAAAAGGGCAGAAATTTATTTGGTCTTCTCGATGCGAAGAAGCATTTTTAAAACTTAAGATGTTACTCGTGTCTAATCCAATATTGGTTTCTCCCAATTTTCAGAAGCCATTCATCATAGCCGTGGATGCCAGTGACGTAGGAATTGGGGGAGTCCTCTTTCAAAGGAGTGATGATGGTGAAGTACGCCCCGTAT
>NC_090738.1:79577882-79580382 GCF_036898095.1 Palaemon carinicauda
TATATATATATATACACATTAGGCTTTCGTCATATATTTCAGTTGCTCTTAAACAATGCATCGTTTATGATCCCTTTCCCTTCATGCAACATATCAAAGGTAAATTTCTCTAATGTAAGGCTTTATCTTCCGTTGAACAAAACTACCCATACATGTAAGGTTTAGACTTAAAATATCAGGTGCCTTTTAAATAGAGTAGTCCCAATTGAATAATTACATCGCTGGTTAATGTTATTTTATCAATAATGAAAGAATGTTATCTTTTTAAACCTAGGAAATATAGTAATTAAAATGCCATTAATTGATAAAAATGGTGATATTTTAGCAGCTAGTTAAGAAACAATCATATTAAGATTTATAATATATTAGTACCGATATATATTCTTAATGTGGTTCCTGGTCAGAAGGACTTACAGCATCTTCTAAATTCTGTGTTGTGTATATGTACTTGTCTGTAGCTGTGTGATGGGAACAGTCTCTGCTGCTCTGGATTTATTAGTGAATGCTGATGCCTAATGTTAATTTATACTAACTAATGAATCAGATGATAACATAAATATACGTGAAACAAATAGTAATTCAATATAGAATATCACAAAGAGAATTAGAAATCTTCTGCACATAACTTCATTATCGTCGATGTTATCATTATTTTGAGGATGATGATGATGATGATGATAATGATGATGATTATTATTATTATTATTATTATTATTATTATTATTATTATTAATTTTGATATTAATAATAAAATTATTATTATTATTATTATTATTATTATTATTATTATTATTATTATTATTATTATTATTACTCTGTTTCAAATATAATTTTCTTTTATGTGTTTGTTGATTTATTGTTATGATAATTATAATCATTAATGTCAGATTTTGGTGAGACAGAAGGAAGTATCTCCCTGCTTAATGGGAGTTGTGTAACAAATTTATCAATATTTTCATGTAAGTTGATGGGAATGACATGTTCATCGATCAACTTTTTATTAAAACATTTTATTTTACCTTTTTAATATGTATCGACAGTACTTCATCAATAGTTAGGTAATAGTTTACAACACCACGCTGACCATTTACTCCAAATTAATGCAATCATGCAGTTTTCATCTTCTTGCACAGTAATAAGGTGGTTATTTAAATTCTGGGAAAGCAATATTTAGCAAGATATGTTGAGGAAGGGGGAAAGGGTTATAAAAGAAAATAGCTCGGTTTCCTCACCAAATGACTTGGAACTGACATGTCAACAAAGTCAACGAAACAGGATTCATGATGCCAGCATACATAAATAGAAGTTCGTGTCTTTGTGATGCCAGCGTATATTTGATATACTGTATATTCAAAATATACTTAATAAAAAATTGAGTGATTACTCAAAAGTGTCACTATTTGTAAATTGGATATTTTATGGACACTTTTGAGTAATTATTCCATTTTCAATTAAGCATATTTTGAGTATACAGTATATCAAATGTACGGTGGCATCACGGACTTCTGTTTATGTACTCTTGCATCACGAATTCTGTTTTTGTTGACTGTGTTGACATGTCAGTTCCGAGTCGTTTAGTTAGGAAACCGAGTTATTTTCTTTTTATAGCCCCTTCCCCCTTCCTCAACATATCTTGCTAATTATTGCTTTCCCAGGATTTAAATAACCCCCTAATTACTATGCAAGAAGATGAAAATTGCAGGATTGCATTATTTTGGAGTAAATGGAGAGCGTGGTGTTGTAAACTATTATCGATTGTAATTAATTTTATTTTAGGAGATTAGGATCGTTTTTCTGTTGGAGTTGCTAGGGTTTGAAAAGTCTCATATGGAGTGGGGCTGATGGGTTGATTTCGGGTCTAGAAATTGATTTCTGAATTAGACAAGCATATATACAGTGGAATTGAAAAGAGCTTATATTTCTCTTGATCGCTCGATCGACAAAGTCGTCCATGTAGCCGTTGTTTTGGCTCAGGGCTTAGGTTAGAATCCTTGCCCAGCCAGAAGTATTCATCATAAAAGAGTTACCTGTGGATATACATTCCAAAAGGTATAATTCAATATCAAAGCCAATATGGTTGATATTAAAATTTATATTAACCACGAGTCTTCGTGATACATATTCATCATAAATAACCACGTGTTGCAAACTCATCAATGAGTTATAGTCATGGAAATGGATTTATTTCAAGTCTTTGAACAGATTCTTCAGTTCGACAGGTATATGTATAGTCGAAATGAAATGAGCTTATATATCTCTTGAAAGCCAGATTTATAAAGTCGTCAGTACAGTCAATGTTTCCTCCCAGGACATAGGTTTGATTCCTTGCCAGCAAAAGGCATTTACCATACTGTAAATTCATGTCCAGTTTGATATACATTATGGTTGATATTTACATTGATTAAAGTCACGAGTGTTAGTGATACATGTTAAGTATATATATAAATATATATATATATATATATATATATATATATATATATATATATATATACTATAT
>NC_090738.1:79582882-79587882 GCF_036898095.1 Palaemon carinicauda
TATCAAAACATCTATAAGTAAACTTAGGTTGTTTCTGATAGTTCATAAGAATTTCACATAATTTTCTTATAGAAATATTCATTCCTAATCGGGAGGGGATCGTTGGACAATTTACCAACTAGCAATTCTCAAGCCTCCACCTTCCTAGCACATTTCTGGACCTACGTTTTCGTCAAATAATTAACTATATTAGTTGGAGCAAGTTACCTCTGATGCTGTGGAGGATTTATTTTTGCTTTATTTTAATTTTTTTTTTTTTGCCAAATCCTGAGAGAGAGAGAGAGAGAGAGAGAGAGAGAGAGAGAGAGAGAGAGAGAGAGAGAGAGAGAGAGAGAGAGAGAGGTAGTTAGCGAGTGATTTTTTGTAGTGGGAAAGACTGTTGGTACAAATGAGATTGTTTGTTCATGTTTTTAGTTAGGTTACGACAGTGGTGAATGTTTCGGAGCGAATGCTTTTTTTGATTGACTGCTGATAGAGGCGGTTGTGTGTGTGATTGCTGGATTTACTATTATTCTTTATTACCAGCAAGCAAGTGTTTTGTATATTTTAACAGTAAGTACAGTTTTGTTTATCTTTGCTTGTCGTGTTTGTGAGTGATAGGAACAATTTATTATTTATCTTTGATTATAGTGCGATAGTTCAGTTAGTTAGGAGTGTTCGTAAGTGTTTTTCTTTTTTTATTTTGGCAGGCCGTGATTCCTCCTTGGTGAGGCTAACGTCTTTGGAGAGTTATTTTCCGAATGCTGATATATAGTTGATGACCTGGCCTGTGATTGATGTTGTATTAAGACTGCTCTTTGGATTGACGATTGTTGATGACCGGCCCGTTTACTTTCGATTGATGATGATGATGATAATGATGATGATGATGATGAGGAGTATAAGTACCATCCTAATCACCGAGACAGTTGTGGCAAATTGTCACCCAGTGGATTGTTGACCACAAAGCGGTGATAGTGGGAGTGTGCCGTAAAGACAGTAGGCTTGTGGGTGGCGACAGTGTTGGTGGCCCATACTATTCAATGTGGAAGATAATTTATATATATTTATTTTTGGTGTTGGTGTGCAGTGTAATTTAAGTTTGTTAGGGTTTTTTGTGTTTATTTGGATGGTATTACGTTTTATTTATCTTTAGTGTTCAAGTTTACAATTAGTTTTAAGTGCTTATTTTGGTTGTGGATGGTTTGTGGATGTTAAGTATTGTAGTTTTAAGAAATATAGCTGTAAAGTTATGTTTTGTTTTGTTTGTTGTCCTTTTGTCCAAGAGTCCCGCTGCTGATAACGTAAGGGGAAAGGTTGTATTGAGGAGTCATTTGTCAGTTAGTGTGATCAAGGGTGTGGGGGTTGTTTTGCAACATCCCGCCACATTATTTTGGCGCCCGAACAGGGACAGCTGAGGTGGGATTGAAGCTGGACTCTTTGACAAAGGACTGAATTAGGTTAAGAAATTAGATATAAGACTGAAAAATGGCGGAGCAATTAAGGGTTTTGAAGGAGGAATTGCGGCTGAGTAAGGAGCGTGAGGAGAGGTTGCTAGTAGAGAATGAGAGGTTGAACTAGGAGAATGAGGCGATGCAGAAGGAGCTTAGGGAGTTAAAGGGAACTGTAGAGAGAGTGGAAGAATGTGTTGAGATGAGGATGAAAGAGAATGAGGAACGAATGGAGAACTGATTGGAAGCTATGATGGGGCAAGTCATGGGGATGATGAAAACTATAATGGGTGAAGGTGCAGTCGGAGTAGTGTCCTCAGCTTCGGGTAATGGGTTGATAGTGGATGAGAAGGCTAAGGTTAGTGATAATGGGAAAGGAAGTGATAGTGATAGTAATAGTAATAGTGATAGTGAGATTGAAGATAAGGGAATAAGGCATAGTAAGGATGAACAGAAATGTGATAGGAATCATGAGAAGAAAGGTAAAAGTGATGTGAAGAAAGGGAAGAAAAAGTATCAGGCTGATAGCAAGGACGATTGTGAATGGGTGAAAGTGGCGAGTAAGAAAAGGGCTAGGAAGAGTATGATCAAGGATAGGAGTGTGACTGTGGAATTAGATTCTTTATACTCCAGCGAGGAAGTAGGAAACAAGAAGGAAGGTAGCAGTGATGATAGCAGTGAGAATGAACGTGATGTGTGTAAGACTGTGTTTATGAGAGAGGTACCTCGGTGTGAAAGGTTCAATAAGCATAGCAGTAGGGATGTATATGATTTTTTCAAGGAGTATGAGAGGTATTGTCAAGATAAGTATGGTGATAGTAAAAGAGTTTGGGCTAGGGAGTTAGGAGAATATTTGACTGGGTATTTGTTGACGATGTATGGAGTGATAATGAGTGTAGGGGACGTTGATTATGAAAGTGTGAAAAAGAGAATAATTGAGCAGGTAAAACGTATGAAATGGAGTGTTAAGTATAAGCGTAAGAATGATTTTGATGAAGCACGGATGAATGCAGGAGAAGCGATATCGATGTATGTATGTAGGTTGGAAACTTTAGCTAGGAAGAAGTATGGGGATGAAGGTATAAATGAGAATAAGGAGTTAATGAAGAAGTTTTTGGCTACTGTACCCGAGAATGTTGCTGAGTTTGTTAATTTGAAATGGAAGGAGAAAATGAGGTGGACGAAAGAAAGATTGACATAGGATGATATCTTAGAGATAGTTGAGGATTACGAGTTAGATAGATGCATGAAAGAAAGTAAATCTGTGAGTGTAAGAAGTGGAATGGAGGAAAGTGTGCCAGAATTTGTTAGTTTTAGAGATGCTGTTATGAGAGGACCGATGAGGGTAGCTGATAGTGTAGTAGATAGGAGTGTTAGGGCGAGTAATGTGGGAATACCTGTAAGGACAAATGAAGGGTTTAGGCAAGGGAATCAGGTTTGGAGGGATAGGAGTGCTAGTGTGCAGCGAGGTATGTCAGATAGTCGTGTCCGTAATGAAAAGTGTTATAGGTGTGGAAAGGAAGGTCACAAGAAGAATGAATGTAGATTGGCTCTAGGTGCTTGTTTTGGATGTGGTGAGGTAGGGCATAGAATTAGCGAGTGTAAGAAAGAGAAAGGGGTAAAATGTTATCGGTGTGGTATGACTGGGCACATAGCGAGTGGATGTCGTAGTAATCATATGAATGTAATTTGTGGTAATTGTGGTAAGGATGGTCATTATGCTAGAATGTGCAAGGAGCCGCGGGGTAAATGTTCTGAATGTGGTGCAGATGGGCATGTAGCTAGAGTATGTAGAAAGAAGGGATTAAGTCAGCCAGGATGTTCGGGAAACTAGAGTGTAAGAGGGTTCAGCTGGGTGAGTCCTCCTGTGTATGTGGAAGGAATAGGATCAGTGTTTGTGAGAATGGGATGAATAATCGGTTGGAAATGAGCAAGTATGAATCTAGTATGCATGAGAAGTTAGGGCTGGAAAATAAACAATTAGTGTTAGTTGAATATAGGAAAAAGAGGCGTTTGAAAGTTTTAAGTGAGGAGAAAGTGCAAGGGAGATTTATAGGTATAGGTAAGAATACGAATAAGTATGACAAGGGTGTAAATGTACAAGTGAGTGTGGAGGATAAATGTATTAATACAGATGAAACGTGGCTGAGTATGAATGATACTTATAGTGTGTGTGGCTTTTCGTTAGATGATGTAAAAGAAAAAATGAATAACGCAAGAATGAGAGACAGGAGAATGATAAGAAGCATGAATGAATCTTTTGCTAAAGTTGAGAATGTTTTTGATGAAATGGATGAACTGTTTACAGAAATGAGTGTAATTATAGGGCCAAACGAGAACGAGGTAGATGGGATTGTACATGATATATTAGATGATAGGGATTTAGATAAGAATAGTGTTAATGTAGCGAATGATTGTGATAAGGAAGAAGTGAATGAGAGAGTGTATGGAAGCCCAGTTACTTGGAGTAGAGGTCCCGTTCCCGACTGCGACTGGGTATTGAAAAAAATATTGTAAGTTTTGTGTGAGACGGATTTGGCAAAGTAAGGGGAGAGGAATGTGGAGGATTTATTTTTGCTTTATTTTAATTTTTGTTTTTTGCCAAATCCTGAGAGAGAGAGAGAGAGAGAGAGAGAGAGAGAGAGAGAGAGAGAGGTAGTTAGCGAGTGATTGTTTGTAGTGGGAAAGACTGTTGGTACAAATGAGATTGTTTGTTTATGTTTTTAGTTAGGTTACGACAGTGGTGAATGTTTCGGAGCGAATGCTTTTTTTGATTGACTGCTGATAGAGGCGGTTGTGTGTGTGATTGCTGGATTTACTATTATTCCTTATTACCAGCAAGCAAGTGTTTTGTATATTTTAACAGTAAGTACAGTTTTGTTTATCTTTGCTTGTCGTGTTTGTGAGTGATAGGAACAATTTATTATTTATCTTTGATTATAGTGCGATAGTTCAGTTAGTTAGGAGTGTTCGTAAGTGTTTTTCTTTTTTTTATTTTGGCAGGCCGTGATTCCTCCTTGGTGAGGCTAACTCCTTTGGAGAGTTATTTTCCGAATGCTGATATATAGTTGATGACCTGGCCTGTGATTGATGTTGTATTAAGACTGCTCTTTGGATTGACGATTGTTGATGACCGGACCGTTTACTTTCGATTGATGATGATGATGATAATGATGATGATGATGATGAGGAGTATAAGTACCCTCCTAATCACCGAGACAGTTGTGGCAAATTGCCACCCAGAGTGGATTGTTGACCACAAAGCGGTGATAGTGGGAGAGTGCCGTAAAGACAGTCCGGCTTGTGGGTGGCGACAGTGTTGGTGGACCATACTATTTTATATGGAAGATAATTTATATATATTTATTGTTGGTGTTGGTGTGCTGTGTAATTTAAGTTTGTTAGGGTTTTTTTGTGTTTATTTGGATGGTATTACGTTTTATTTATCTTTAGTGTTCAAGTTTACAATTAGTTTTAAGTGCTTATTTTGGTTGTGGATGGTTTGTGGATGTTAAGTATTGTAGTTTTAAGAAATATAGTTGTAAGGTTATGTTTTGTTTTGTTTGTTGT
>NC_090738.1:79600382-79602882 GCF_036898095.1 Palaemon carinicauda
TTCAGTTGAGGCATAAACTCTCTGAGCAAAAGCTCGAAGCTGAGTATAGTTGTTCCAGGTCAAATCTGATCTGTTACCCTTCCAAAGTTGATAGGCCTCCTGCTTCTCCAAAAAAGCACGTCTACAATCATCATTGAACCACGGTTTGTCCTTCACTCGGTACCTTAGCACACGAGAAGGGATACGCCTATCAATTATGTTGACTAGATTCTCATTCAAAGGGACAACAGGATCTACACTATTATATAATTGTGACCAATTTAAGCACAAAAGATCATGTAAAATCCCATTCCAGTCTGCTTGGGATTTCATATAAATTTTACAAGAATATGATATATCAGGGACAGGCTGCTCAGTCTTCACTAATAATGAAATCAAGGCATGATCAGATGTCCCGACTGGAGAACCAACCTTACCAGTTATAACGCCAGGGGAGTCAGTGTATACGAGGTCCAAGCAATTACCAGACCTGTGAGTAGCTTCATTTATGATTTGCTCACAGCCTGATTCAGAGGCAAAGTCTAAAGCTCTTAAGCCATGGCGATCGGTAGGAGAGATAGAACTTAACCACTCACTATGGTGAGCATTAAAATCACCAACAAAGACAAAAGAAGCCTTTCTATCATCTTCTTGTATCTTAGCCATAATGGTAAGAAGACAATCGAAGATAGAATCATCCATGTCTGGATTCCGGTAGATCGAACATAAATAAAAGTTGTTATGCCTGCCACAAACTTTTATTACCTGAATCTCATGACATCCACATTGATAGCAGGACTTATGAGAAGCAGGGTACTCGGTCCTAATATACACCGCCATTCCCCTGGCCCTAGGGATGGCATCACGTTTCAACATTATTGGCTTCTTAAAACCAGTTATAAGGAGCTCAGATGAGTGCCTCATATTAGAAACCAAAGTTTCTGAGCACAAAAGAATATCATACTGTCTGGACGCAACTGTAAGGTCTTGGATATTTGCACGAAGACCACGAATATTGCAATACAGAAGACGACATTGACGAAATCTAGGACGTACTGGTCCCGGATTTCGCTCAATGTTGCCAGACAGCATAAGAATTAATAAAAATAAAAAAGAGACATCATACTTAAAAACTAGATTAACAAGAATTATAACAAAAACAATACGTACAGAATTATAAACAAAGTGATTGATGATACCCATAGACTATAGTAAAAAGTCGGAAAAACTGGTCAACATGGAGGAGCCGATACACCATGCAAGGCTAAATACCCTCGAGGATAGCCACTTCAACTGAAGGGAGGACAGTAAGGATGGTTTTGAGAAGAAAAAGAATCAGAAAAAGGAAAAGACAACCTCTTGATAAACCACCAGGCATCCATGGCCCTTCTATTAAGCCTGCCCAACACACCATTTCAAAAAAAAACAAGAGGAAGAAAAAAAAATAAGATAGAATAGTGTGCCTGAGTGTACCCTCAAGCAAGAGAACTCCAACCCAAGACAGTGGAAGACCATGGTACAGAGGCTATGGCACTACCCAAGACTAGAGAACAGTGGTTTAATATTGGAGTGTCCTCCTAGAAGAGCTGCTTACCACAGCTAAAGAGTCTCTTCTACCCTTACCAAGAGGAAAGTACACTGAACAAATTGCAGTACAGTAATTAACCCCTTGGGTGAAGAAGTGTTAAGTATCTCATTGTTGTCAGGTGTATGAGGAAAGACGAGAATATGTAAAGAATACACAAGGAGGCTTTTTTTGGCCTTCCGCGTGGATTTTTTATATGGGCCATCATGTTTTTCTGTTCTACACAAGGCTTTTTCTGGCCTTCCACGTGGATTTTTTATATGGCCATCATGTTTTTCTGTTCTACACAAGGAGGCTTTTTTAGAAGGAAGAAGTGAGAACATGATCACATCTCCCTTTGACAACTGTTCTTCCTTGCAACCAATAACGGTTCAACTATTCCCACTGACCAGAAGAAGGTGTGCTATCTCTGAGTTTGTAGATAAGAGTACTGTATTAAGGAAAACTACCAGTAATAATGTCCTTTGCTTGGGTGTAAGATCTAGCTTTCAATCATGATCTTAAGATAGTAATACGAGCAAGAAGTCTCTTGTTTTGGCCACGAAAGAGTCCGAAGAGACCGATCCAAGAGGGCCAAGATTACAATCAGACAATCATGTGAACACCTGAGGAATGAAAGAGGCATTTTTGAGATGATTGTAACACTGGAAGCACTAAGTCTCTCTCTCTTTCTGAAAGTTGGAGTATGAAGCTAAAGTTCTAATTATATGTGGTCTGAAAAAAGTACTGTACCAGTTTGGTCTAGAGGGGTACAGAATCGTATATATATATATATATATATATATATATATATATATATATATATATATATATATATATATATATATATATATATGTATATATATATATATATATATATATATATATATATATATATATATATATATATATATATATATATATATATATATATTTATATATATATATATATATATA